>NC_028453.1:3616415-3811532 GCF_000263155.2 Setaria italica | reverse complement strand
ATGGACTAATTAGGCTTAATAGATTCGTCTCGCGATTTAGCCTAGGGGTTGTGCAATTAGTTTTGTAATTAGACTATGTTTAATACTCCTAATTAGTGTCCAAACATCCGATGTGACAGGGGCTAAAATTTAGCCCCTCCCTGCCAAACACCCCCTAATTCATCAAGCTTTGGAACACGCCGTTCTCCACAAAGTAGAAAAGAAGAGGTGCTGGAACTGCCTGCACCTGCGCAGCTGCACTAGTCCAAGCATTCGTGTCATCGTGCAGCCAACTTCTTCTTTTACAATTGCAAGGACCTTCAGGGAATAGAATAGAAGTATCATCGCCTGCGACAAACTGACATCGGGTGGTATAAAAAAAAACTAGACAACGCAGTGGGGGGACTGGTTGTTGCTTTACAACACAAAAGGCATGCGAATATCGGTGTAGAAAAGGGAATTTTGTCTGGTCTTTTTTTCTTCTTTGCAGAATGCGCAATCATGAGCATTCTGTTTTCCTGCACAGATAGGGTTAATGAGAGTAATGACATCATCTTCTTTTTAATTTTTTATTTTCTAACGGAGGCAGGAACGCTGCCATATCTTTTAAGAAGGAAGCATGCGAGTTCTACTACATTGTTGTTGTTACATAAATAACAAAGTTGTCAAGGCACCCCTCATAGCACGAAATCATTTTAATCTAATAAAGTAGGCGCTCCACACGCTGCCTGCCTGAGGGCCAGTTCTTTCACCAGTCCAAACGCTTGGATATGATTTTGGCGATGCAGCTCGTCAGACTAATCAGCCGGTAATCAGATAACTTTCTTGCTTCTGGCGTTTTAGGGATGAGAACAATGTGTGCTGAGTTGAGTAAATTGGAGTGTTGGGAGCGCTGCTCAAAGAACAAGTGCATCGCAGTATCGCACTCATGAGATCCTCCTTTGATCAGACGCCAACAAGATTTGGAAAACTTCCAATGAAACCGTTGGGTCCCGGTGCCTGTTTAGGTTGCCAATCCAGCGTTCTGTCTCGCTGCCCACTCGGCCCAAAAGTTGAGGTGAAATGTGAATGGATCTCCTTTTCTATTTCCTCGTGCAGTTGAAATGTTGCAGCGTCGGTGTCTAGGGCTCCGACCTCTGAATGTAGGTCTTGCGCCTTTTTCCATTCACGCGCAGAAAGAACAGTTTAGAATTAACATCCCCGGCTTTGAGGTATGTCAAGCGTGACTGTTGCCTTGCCCTGAGATTTTCAATAGCAGTCATGGCAAGAATCTGTTTTTTGAAATCTCTGAGCAAAATTTTCTCCTGACTGAGTGTTCTATATTCCCCCAACTACATCCATGATCCATATGATTTGTTTGGCCAAGAGCAGGAGTTTATTGCTACCAATTTTCGATCCTGCCCAGGTCCTTAGCTTCTGCATCTTACAGCGCAACCTCAAGAAAGGGTTGTGGATGGAGAGTGGTTCAGTCCGTGCCTCTGTGACTGCTTCTTGAAAGCCCGGCAGCCTGGGCCAAAATGTTTCAATGAAACCTCTTCTTGGCAGTGTTGCCTACCAGTAGCAAAGGACAATTGTCAGACACCATGGAGGAAATGGCCTATAACAAACGGTTGGGAAACATGAGGGCCTAATCAGTTGTGCAAAATGCCCTGTCAATCCTAGTCTGGGTCACATTGTTTTACCATGTAAACTTCCTTCCTTTTAGTTGAATTTCTTTTAGTTCCAAAATCCAAATCCTCAATTGCAGATCGAAAGGCCCCCATCAGCCTTCTATTCAGGTTGGTGTTACTTTTTGTGCTAACAGGATCAAATTGAAGTCCCCAATAACCAGCCACTCTTCTGAAATAGTCAGGCTTATCTGCCTTAACTCATCAAGGAAAGCAGTGTTCTCATTCTCTTGTGGTCCATACCAAGATACCAAGTATGTACTCCGTAGTGAAGAGGTTGCATACTTGCATGTAACCTGCTAACGCGTGTTAATTCTGAATTCAGTAACTGTAGTGATCCTGATCGACAGCAAGCTGAATTCTCCTCTCTGTTCCTTGTGCTGGTAAATATGTGAACTGCTCCATAAACTTAGCCCCGAGGTATCTCCGATGATCTGTGCATCAATATAATCCAATTTCGTCTCCTGCAGACAAACCACTGTGAATCCCTCACGAAGTCTTTTACTACTTTTCTTCTTTGCTTGCATTGTTCAGGCCCCTCAGATTCCAGTTTAGGATCAATCTTTGTTCACTGACTGTGAAAACTAAGCAAAACCCAGACAGAAGGCAGTGGTCAAGAATCCATCTGCCCACAGCTTCCCCCAAAACATGGAACACGCCTCCTGCTGAAATCTCCTCCCCAGAAGGACGAAAAGGCAAACAAACAAGAAGCTCAGGTAGCTGAAAAACACTGGCACGAACTGAATCCCTAATGAAACTGACACAAAACAGGAACTTGAATTGGCACAACATGGACAATGTGAGCACACAAACACATATAGGGGTAGGCCGAAAGGCCTGTTCAGGCCTCAGCCTTGATGGCAATGGCACTAAACTGGTCATGCCATCCTGCTCAGTTAGGCCAAACCCTGGTTTTACACTTTACACAGCCAACATTGGACAATATCTCCTTCCTCTCACTAAGATTCGCCTACATACCCTGTTTTATCATTCTTGTCATCAGATTGTTCAGTTACCATTACCCATTTATCACTTACATACAGAATCCCAGCCATGAAAAATATAAGGAGTCGAATTGGCATAGCGCTATAGCAGACAGACAAAGAACTACATGTACAAAAAATTAACCTACCCTTTGCATTTAAAAGAATGATTGTTCCGCTACACGCAGGTCAACGTCTACATCTATACAACAAAAATCTCGAAAAATGTAACCTATGTACCACGAGTAACAATGCCGTATGAAATATACAAGGAAAACACCTAAAAGACCGCCCTGTGTGTACAACAACTTCTGAAAGCGCCAGCAGCTTGAGGATGGCTCCAACAACACCAATGTACAAAATCCTGGAGCTAATTCCTCGCCTAACCTGTGCTTACGAACGTCTCCTCCTGCACTAACCTCATCTTTGCTTCTTTCCACCAGCCAAGATACGAGAGATTTGAAGGCCTCGGCTAAACGCCTGGTTGAATAGCAATCTCGTCTGGAACTCCGAGACAAATGGGAACCATGCGAGCACTGCCACAGGAACGAAGATGACGATCCCCATTAGGTACTCGTAACCCCTCGAGAGAGCCTTGACAGATCCCCAAAGACCAAACGCCTTGACCACCGGTTTACTTGCTTGTGATATCTGTTGTAACGATCACAAATGGACTAGAGCATCAGTTAAATGTTCTATCCAGCAATCTTAACATTTTTACAGCAGATACCAAACACTCACAGAGGTATTCAAAGTGGGCTAATAGTTCAGAGTTTTTATTCAGATTTCTAAACATTGTCCGGCTTTTTTTTGGTTCCATCGCTCACCTTTTGACCGTCCAGATCTTGTGGAGCAAAAAGTTCGGTGGACAAGATTTTCAGCAGGCAGTATGTCTTTTCTTCGTTCGGCACTTTGGTTCGTTCAGTGTGTTTGGGTCGTATTCTGTGATGCGTGTTTCTTTACTTTGTTTTTTCGTTCCATGACCACATTCCATGCACGGATTTAAAGGGTAAGGCGAGTAACTAGTTGCCAAGAGGATCAGATTTCAAGACACTTTGAGGATAAGGTTTCATTGGATGTTTCTCAGAGGCAGATACACTAATGCAGCGGCTGATCAGAGGCTGAGAGAATTTGTTTGGGCGGCAGCCATCAGGGAACATGATGTATTGTTCTTTTAGCTATATATCGTAGGCCATCAGGGAATATAGACCTGGCAATATCACTTGTTTTCATATATTTCAGGAAGGTAGTACATCAGTTATTTTTCAGATGTTTTACTCCGCAAAAGGGAGATGTACATTTTTCATATGTAGTCGTTTGTAAATGGCCATACATTTTCCATTAGTAGTTTGAAAATGGCCATGAATTTTCTATGCATCTTATATCACAGAATAGAAGTACTACAGTAATGTCTGCTACTATCAACTGGTATTTTTTTAAAAAAAAAATCCTTTTAGGTATTTAATTGGCCAATGTATTCAAGCAAAGGGAAGGGTGGTATTGGCATAATGTTTACACCATGGATGTATCTGATCCCATTCAGGATTACTTAGGACTTGACATCAATAAAAGATTGTTCAGTCAAACTAGTTTCTATATTGTTACTGCTGCTACTAAGCTACTTCTTGACAACATGAAATTTTAAGGTCACATGCTCTGCAGTTGGTGACCAATAAGCTTGATGGTACGAATTTCTTTGCTTTTGGTGGTAATGACCCACAAGTTGATGCTTTTAGTCGGATCTGTACAATTTTGGCGCCCTTTCTGTTTGCACATTGAGAGATTCATTTTTCGACTAAAGTCCATGTTTCTTTCAGTCAGTTTTTGGTTGTTGCTGTGTCACTGAAAATCTGGCTGATTTTTTTTCTTCCTTGCCCACATTTACATTTGCAGCCTTCATTATGTGGCACAACCTTATTGGATACAGAATTTGACTGACGCATACAGAAAATAGCCGAATTATGTGGAGTCATTCCCTTTTTATTTGACAAATTATTTTAATTGACACTAGGCATACCATATGAAATTTAGTGCTTCACAATTGAAATTAGAGGGGTAATGCCAATGGATGTACCTGCAGAATCGCCCATCCTGTGGGTGCAAATGCAAGGAAACTAGCAAATATGTCACCAACTGTAAGGTGTAAGACGGTGAATAGAACTGCCAGCGTTCCAACAGATCCAATGAACAAGGACAATTTAAGCAGCCGGAACATAAGCTGGTAATCTGCACTAAATTTCTTTCTTCCCATGGATACCACCTAAAGAAAGATGCTGATCAGCAACTGAACAAGGACATCATCTTTTTGAAGAACAGCAACTACTTAGATTCGAAAACTAGCAGGCAAATGAAATTTACCTTTAAGACCAGCACTACAACAATGATAACCAACCAAGAAAGACCGTAAACCTGAAGCCAAAAAATCATATTTTCTTTAGTGGACAGCCGCAATCATAGTGTTAAATAATGCTTTTAAACAACAAAAGGAAATTCAGACAATATTTAAGTGGTTTATCCACCAGCCTTGTGGTAGCAGGACTCATTTGGCTCAAGTTGACTTGAAGAAAGAAACTCAAACGAAATAAAGAACTTACAGAGATGCTTTTGTTGCCAGCAGAGATATTCAGGTGATATATGATACCATATTGGAATATGAAGAATCTGAGAGACAAAACAATCTCCCAGAAACGGCCCAAAAGACCTGTAGATTGTAAATGTTCCTGCTCCTCCTCCCACCAGGATTCCCAAGCTTTGTTAGAAGGAACCCCAATCCCACCTCGACTGCTAATCCACTTGCTCCAGTCATCCCAGTCATCTACTATTTTCTGCCACTCAAAACCTGATGGATTGAAGAGGAATGGAGCAAATAGCCAAGTGATAACCAAGAACCACATTGATGATGTCAGGAGTATATAGGTAGTCGAATCTGTAGCAACGTCACCATACAACTGATAGACTACTAGCAGTAACATCAGTTCAAGTCCTTTCACAAAATGGCTTCTGGAGTACATTCTATAATTCTCAGCAAACCTTACATGGCGGACCACAAAGCCTCTGCCAGTCGCTCTATATTTTGCACCACCATGCAGGATTGTGCGGCCAAAATAATGTGACTTAGTCCCAAGTGAGAAAGTGAAGAACACTGAACAGAGCTGGAGCTGCATGATTATGAAATCCCCTAGGGCACTTCTGAAGCCTCTTTCTAGGCCAATCTCCATAAACATGGGCAAGGCCATCAAAAGACCTAGCTGCACAATAGACTGAGATCCCATAGCCGCTTGAAGTGCACGGTTCCCTCTCATCCGTGCTTGCTTCATAATTGCAAACTCAAGTCCACTTAATGCTAAGTAAAGTCTTCCGTACAAGAACACATACACTATGATGACAACCATCTGCACAAAATTAAGACAACAGTATGAGACAATATGCATTGCAGCGAATTGTAACAAATGCTATGCATTCTATTTTCCTATATACATTACCATTGAGCTAATATAAAACCCAACAGTTGTGAAGTAGCACGAAAGCATTCGGAAGAAGTCAAAGCGATGACCCAGCCTGTAGATATCTCTGCTAAGTACTTGCTCCCCATTTCCACAAGCCACTTTAGCCTCAAAGAGAGAAATTTGGTTAAGACCGACGTCACGTCCTTTTCCCACTTGGATGTACTCATGATGGGTGACGTTTCCACGTCTTAGAGTTGAGTTGAAACCTGAAAAAAAAAATTTAACTCTGTGCCTTCAAGTGCACAAATGGGCAAGACCTGGAAATATATGAAGAAGCACATACCAGCAAAAATGTCTTCACTTAAATTTATACCACAGGAAGCCTTGCTAATGCCTCCTCTTGTAATGTGAAAAATCCTATCGAACACATCAGGGTGTCCATAGTGAAATCGTACCCTGCCCAGAAAACAAAGTATGTCAGCGTTTAGACTATATGTCTGATGTTTTATGCCCTTTTAGACAGTAATGCCACATATATACTCACAAAATGCTTAAAATTGAAAAGCTTCAAAGAAAATAAAGTTTCGAGCAATGTCCATTGTTGATCTAATCTGTAAAATCTTATTTATTTCCAATCTCAGACTCGAACACATGTTCATGTGCATTCGACTTTCAAGGACAGAAAGAATTCTTAAAGATCATCTTGCATTTGTTTTCTAGGAGATAGTTTTGCCACAGATGCTCAGCAGATCCAACATTGTATCGCAACGCATAAGACACTCAAGGGTCCAGTAAAATAATAACTGATTTTGTTTCATTCCAGTATGAATAAAGAAAATGGTGCATACTTACTTCAATGGATTAGCTAGGACCCTCTGTCCTATTGTCACAAAGCTCGTTTCTTGGTTTGACATAAACCATGCAAGTGATGACACACTACAATCCAGCAATCTCAGATATTAGTTGCTGATTCGGGAATTATGATGAAGAAAATGAAATGGTAACTGCAAAGGTTTCAAACTACCTTCCGGTAAATATGTGTTCACGCACTCCAAGAATCGTGGGTTGACGGACACCATGGTTTTCATTGAATTCTTCCAGCAAATTCCGCATTTTCAAAGCTTCCTCCAAATAGTTGTCCTGAAGATAATTTGTAAATACAACACATTCCAATATACCATGACTTGTACCATAAGCACTCAATTCACCTGGTTCATATCAATGGTCTGGAGCGCTTCACCACGGGTAAAAATGATAGCATGATTTTGATTTTCAGGCTTCCCTTCACCTATTTTTGCTGGTCCTGGCAGCTTTATACGGTATATTTCCTTCACAGGATACAAAGTGTAAGAGCAACTGAGGTTGACATCAGACTGAAACATCAACAAGGTCTGGAATGATGGAAAAAAGACTTGTACTTCGTGGATATGCCTACCTGATCATGATTGTCTAGAGCTTTTACCAACACTGAATAAAAGACCTTCTGCACCTTGTCACCATCCCTCTCTTCAACTTCATCAATGTACGCCACACGCAGACCGGGGTAACTGTAGTTCCAAATTGAATTGGCACCCAAATCAATTCAAAGCAATATATTTTTCTGGGAGATGTAATTGTAATTAAATGTTAACTACTGAAGTAAATATCAGCTCAACCAGTCTACGAAAAACTGAACAAGAAAACATCTTAGCCCTGGAGGTAGATTATGCCATATCTTGTAATTGGCAAAATGTTCTAATTTATTTCTTTCTCAGAAGAAATTACTTACTTCACCATTAAGTTCAAGATATCTGTTGCACGTCGATCACCAGATTGTTTCTGATTGCCATATATCTGGCAAGTAGCAACATATGTAAATTTCATGTCTGCTACAGCCTCGAGTTGAGAGGACAAAGATCTTTGGCTTTTCTTCTCCTCCTCTGCTGGATCTGCAACTGCTTTATATCCTTCCAATATCTCTGCAAGAAATACAGGGAACATATCCGTAACTATTTTGAAGGCAGTAACCAAAAAAAAAATGCTCCACCTGGAATCTGAAGAAGCTTACCAGATTCAGAAGCCATGTCAAGGAATGCCTGAAGCTTCAAAGCTCTCCTATAGTACATCATGCCTCTAACTATTCACAGAAAAGAACACATCTGGGAGTCAGCCAAAACATCCTTATTTGATAGGATAAGGCAGATGGTATGATCGAGTTACCTGTTCTACAGAGCGTCTGCCCTCTAAGAGAAGCCCAATGACGAAGTTGTAGGACATTTTCCTCGTTTCCCCAGACTTCACTTTCTCTTTTGCAATTAATTCTTTCCATGAAATTATTCCATTCATCTACAAAAGGAATCACGAAAAATAAAATAATGGAAACTTGGTAACTTAATAATAAAGATTTGAAGTGTGGAAATTCAAGGGAAATCAAACAGAAATGAAACCTGGATAGATTTTTTGTAGGTAGAATATAATTGATACGCCATCTTCATTCTCCAGATCAAGATCACTTTTGGAATATACAGTTTCCTCACTGTAGTAAGGAGTCATAACACTGCCAAGTACAAAGAACAACACTAAATTATGTTGACTTCAATCTTTTTCACTGAAACTCTTATGACCAGAGGGTACACTTAAACATAACAGGGTTGTCGGATATTGGTTATGGTGAATTTATTTATTTTAGATACAGTTTGTTTAACTACAACATGCACTACAACAGGGGTAGTAGAGAAAACTTTTCATGTGCAGCGTTGCATCCAAAAGACATAATTTCTTTGTTGATATAAAAAATAGAATGTGAACAGGGCATTGTGATGGTATTTATATTTCCTAGAGTGGTATTTCCCCTTTCTGGTGGGTGTATTCGCTTCAAATTAAAATGAATTGAAGAGCTTCTTGCCCTAGGTTTCAAAATATATATATATATATATATATATATATATATATATATATATAAGATTGATATAGCACATATTCTAACTAACATCTAAAAAAGCAGAAAAGGAACTCCAGTTCTAGTAAAGATCATAGCTCAGCCATCAGATCCGGAGTCAAGACTGCCTGGATCAAGCCAGAACGGAAGTGGCAACTGAGATATTTAAAGCTTACAGAAAACCAACATCTAAAAACAGAAAAGGAACTTCTGTTTTAGTGAAGATCATAGCTCAGCCATCAGGTCTGGAGTCAGGGCTGCCTGGATCGAGCCAGAATGGAAGTGGTAATTGAGACATTTCAAGCTTACAGAAATTAAAAAATGTTTGGGAAGCAAACCAGCACTGTTATAGCATCAACACATAATTTAAGATAAATAAACGATTACTTTGTACAGTGACTACTGTTCTTTCGATCTGGTTTGATTCTAAAAAGTTGAGGTTTGACTCTGGGGGTCTCCTTCAGTTCTTTTGTAAAAAATGATCACCCAACCTAAATCCAACATCCTTGGTAATATTTGCATGGTCCTAATGTCGCCTTTTCTCTTTACTGGAGAGCACACACTGCGACATTAGGGCTTTCAGAATATCAAGGTTGCAGGGAAAGAAATGCCAGTTAGTTAATGTCAAATGCTCCGCATCAATTAAATAAAAATAGTTTAGATGCATAATAATTTTTAGTTATAACATTTTTTAGAAATCTCACGTACAGTTTCTTGCAAATGAGCCATGAGAAACAGAAAAAGGATTATGCTACCTCAGTACCACTTAAAAACTACAGGATTTTGCAATATTGTTAGCAAGTCGTTATATGAGAATAACCTGAATGAGAGCATTTTGCGTACTCTAGGTGCACGTGGCATGTCCATGAATAGAGAGTTTGTGAAAAATGCTATTCTTCGACGAGCTTCAAGATTTGTGGGGACATCCATTGCTGATTCCTTCACGGTCAATAGAAGGTGCAAACGCTTAATCTGCAGACAATGGAGTTTATGCACACTGTTATACAAAACATGTACTCTAACTCACATTCTTGGTAATAAAAGACTTAGGGATAATAATAATTTGCAGACATGACCTGTTCTTCCCACTGCGCTGAAATCGGAGGAGGGAAAACAATTGCAGGCTTTGTACCAGAACCCGCAAAAAGCTGCCTTCTTTCCTTGTTCCCATGACCGAACTCAGCCAGCTCTCTGAAAATGATAAAATGTTATGATAATTAGTGGCCTATTGACATGAAAGACATGTATATAATTATCATGAGTGCAAACGAGAATAACCTGATCTCATTGACCATCATATCTCTCGTTATCACTTCTAACATGTCTTGAAGCAACAGTACCACATTACCAAACTTCGAGGCATCTCTTTCTTTCTGCAGGTGACCAGTGGAATGTCAGCAACACCTTAAGTACATAAACAGATCATCTTTTTTAACAAGTCGAAACATTCTAATTTTCAAATAGACAATAATTGAGTAAGGTAGTAACATTGAATTACCAAGGTAGATATAAGCTCCACAAATTTCTTGCAAAAAATTGGGAGCGCGCTCATTCTAAAATTGGCAAGGAATGTATTCTTTGCAATATTAGCTTCAATTTCTTTGATTATAATGCCAATAATCCTGTTCACGTCAATGAACAAACATGTCAAAAGAGGATCAATGTAATCAACTGAACATGGAATTTAAGATACGTATGTAAAAATGCCAACGTAGTTCAAGAAACCAACCAGCATGAAGGAAGGATAACACATATCCCTTCAGTACCATTGATATTACATACCTAACAATAGCTACAAGTTTACTAACTACAGTCTACAGGCAGAGTTTTCTTTATATTATACATCTTGGTAGTGCTTGGGTGTCCTCCCCAATTCATTTTTGGAAAAGCTAGTTCCTGAATACTGAAATAGCAAACATGTGCAGCATACGCAACTATTGATTTCTTTGTATCAGATTTGTAACCTTGGCTCAGTAAACACTGTTTTATTCTCGTTTAGGGTCCGGCAATGTAAAGCTGATGTCCTGATATTGATTCTGGTTTCACTAAGAAGAGTGAAATCAATGTGGTTCAACAATTGGTTATATGACTGCAGGCTTCGAGATCTTCTATCAAAATGGCATCCATTGTCCAAGGAGTTGGTCGGCTTAGCATGTTCGCCCATTTAGCTACAAAGTAACATATCTATATTTATTACAAAGTACCTCCAGATAAGCACCATTCAAACTGAATGCTTGTGACAGATATGGTTTTTCAGAAGAAAACGGCTCAAAGGTTTTACCACATTTACTTAGCTGGCTTCACATTAATTGGTTGTAGCTCACTCTTTCTTGAGTGCTTTCTGATTGCTCTTGAGTCTTGTCTTGGAACTTTGTTAATGTCTGGTCTTGTATACCTTTGTACAGCTAACCTATTATATTAATATATATTTTCGACAGCATCTTCCCATGCTATTATCCTAACAAGGCTGGTTTTATGATGTTTTTATGTGGATTGGCTAGGGATAGATGGTATAGCAGGAAGAAATCAGCTAGTCATCCTCCCTCTGGAGGCTCTGACTGCTTTTAGAGTATTTCTTCTTGCTTGCTTCAACCTGATGTGCCAGCTCCCTATATAGAGCCGAGACTAACAAACCAGTGCTAATCTCTTGGGAATAACTAACACAATCTTTGCTAACAACCTAGCTATCTTTAACAAACTAACTAATCTATCTCTAATCCGTAGCCCTGAGCATATGCTGCTTGCAGCACTGGTGGTCCTAGGGCCCACACCCGTAACATGTTTATAGGTAATGAGTGTAGTAACTAGAGTATCTTAGAAATAAAAAAAGGTTAATAAATACTTGTAGTGGCTTCATTGAAGAAAAAGGTGATTATTGTCATCTTATTTCTTAGTTTCATATGGAAGTGCTTATTTCCTACAGCCCTACACTGGAAGTAGGTTACAGCAATACAGATAAGAAATTTTAGTGACAGCGTTAACTCCTTTTCTCATGAAGAAATACTTAAATAGAATGAAAGAATATGCCTCAAATAAAAGGCATGAAAAAGTGAAAAATATTGGAAGATACCTTTTCTCATTTTCTCCAACCACCAGTACATTAAGAACAAGTTTGAATGATTCATAACATTCCAGTACAGCACATTTCATGTACTCATCTGCACATATACGTTTCCAAAGATCTGAATCTCTAGGTCGAAATTGTGCTGCCATGTCTAATGCTATAGGTATCTGCATCACAAAATAATTTGCTATAAATTTTTTTACCACCAACGTGCAAATAAGGTATAAATCTATTTTCAAACCTTGCTAGCAAGCAAGAACAGTGGCCACTGCATCAATTTGAGGCTGGGGTCTGACGAATAAGGAACCCCTAACAAGTCCATCTCCCTGTGGGATACAGAGTTTGTCAGATTTGCTGCAACGATAATATTTTCTATGTTTTCTTACTGAACAGAAGGTAAGTGCATCACCTATCGCTTATAAGATCTTCTTCCCGGAAACTGCATATTACTTCATTCCACAATTGAGCAAACTTGGCAGCTTCAGTTCTCTTGTTGGGAGAAACCTGTTTATCAATAATTTCTATTAAGACGTTTCATTGATTTATTAGGGGAATCATACCAAAAATTACGGTCATTTGAGACCTCAGCAAAGCGCTTTGCGAGTGAAAAGCGCCTGTTTCTGCTTTTATCTGATGGCACCAAATACGTATTGAAGGCTCCAGGCAAAGAATGGAATCGTGATCTCAGCATTCCCAATGTTCGTATCTGATGCAGAAAAATTTCATAACATGATTAGAAACTAGATCAGTATCATTCAACTAAAACATTAATGTTGCTCACGTGGTTACCTATACAGAAGGCCAATAACATTTTTTGTTTACAAAATATAACAATACAAATGCAGCAACAATTAAAGGAGTGAATCTGACTGTGCATGCAACAAACCATCAAAATAAGTCTCTGTGCTCAGTTTCATAATAATAAATCATTAAAAAAATATGTCATACAAATAGAGCAACAAAACCTTGAACATAAACAACAGAGTCTGCCAGCAAACAGATCCTTACAAACATGAATATTCCTTGTGAAATGGTAAATGAACATTCTAAAATTATTTGTTCAATTGAATTTTATGGATTCTAGGGCTGCAGATTTTTCAGTAAGATTTTTCCATACAGACAATATATTTCATACAACTCCTTAGCATAGAAGCCATCACAAAACAATTATTTGGTGATCAGGCTCTCTAAACATTCTAATGCTCACATTGACCTTAAATAAGATAACAAGTACCATATAATGGTTTTAGATTCATTTATTACCTCCCCAAGTCGCCCAAGTGCACCAGTCATGCCACCAAATATTGTAGAGAAGATGGCATACCATATCTGTGTATCCATTAAATAGACCTGCAATAATTATAGGCAACACAAATGAATATTAGAGTTACGGTTCATGTTTCAAATCAAAGAAGAACAAGATGATATTACTAGCTAGATAATATGTACGTTAAATACGTTCGTACCAGGAGAACAGGAGCCCAGAGCGACAGTATAGCACCAATATTATAGGATGCTGCAGAAAGCAGTAGCTATTATTAATCAAAGAAAAGGGTTCCCTCAATGAAGATCCCCACCCGAAAAGAAAGTTAGGAAATGATCAACTACCATTAGGGAAAAATTCATGCCACTCATAACGGATATTATGAACACCCATTACGTCCTTTGTTGGCTTTATCAGAGGTTGAATCTGCAAACCAAGATGAGAATGAGGTTCAGATCTAGCATGTAAAAGCATCGTTGCAAAACATCTAATTCGAGAACTTACTTGTACAAAGTAGCTGAATGAAAATTTGGAGCATAGCAGCAAAATCCAAAAGAATGTATACCTTTTGAGTTGAATAGAATAGAATAAGTATCCACGGAAAGAAGAGCACTAGTAATAATAATAATAAATAAATAAACAAATAGCATATGAACTTACTTAAATAGTGAAACTTGGCTTTCGTGCATCCCACGGCCAACATAAATTCGTTTCTGCAACATATCGTGCAGTTAGGATGATATAACAAGTGTATGGACCATAATATAAAAAAATACTCGAACATGCAGGAATGGACCATAATATAAAGAAAATGCCTTTCAAAAAATATAAAGAAAATGGAAATGAAATGTACATGGAATCATTTTGATGCAGAAAAACAATGGAGAAGGAGACAAATAAAAAAGGAAAACAAACTCAGATACATTGTTTGGGTGCAGGCTATTGAAGTAGGTCGGTATACCAAATGTATTGATTATCTTGACTACAGAAGTAGTTATGCAAATCACAACCTCCATTTGCTGGAGTGGCACAAAATATGATATCCTCGTTTAGTAAAGTAGCTCTAACAAATCCAATATGAAATGTTTGGCTTAACAATAATGTTGGAGAAGAGAGCATCCACTATGGTCGTAAGCTTTGAAGAATTATGCAATTACCAATACTACATTTTCTCAAACAAAGATCAAAAGATGGAATAATTTCTTCCTTTGCAACAGAAGCCCTTTGCCATTTTGTACTTAGACTGTTTTATGAGCTAATTTTTCTTAACTAGGAATACTGGGATGCATAACAAATAACAAGTGATTGGCATATAACTGGCAGTATGGCATTCAAGATGATGGTAACCTAACAATCCAAATTTACGATAATTCATGATGTTCTAACAAATTTGAAGAATATAGCTGCCATTCGA
Source organism: Setaria italica (assembly GCF_000263155.2). Lineage (NCBI taxonomy): Eukaryota > Viridiplantae > Streptophyta > Magnoliopsida > Poales > Poaceae > Setaria > Setaria italica. Next base: position 3,796,798 of record NC_028453.1, on the reverse strand, counting down.
ATATGAACTTTACATTCACAACTTGTAATCAAAGAAATCATCAAATGCATTTTGCAAAATTAAACAAACTTTAGTTCTAGGAAAAAATAGCTCCAGGAAATTTATGAAGAAAGAACATGACAAGTTATGGGATCAAGTGCATTCTTGAAATTCCATTGAATCCAGTCAAACATTAGCTTAAGTTTTGCCAAGTAAAAAATGCTGTCTTACAGGAAAATAATTGGAATGAGTTTTAATACCAGACATGTTACATGATCACTATCCTAAAATATAGACAACAAAAGCAAACATAATATAGATTGAATCGAATACCTGAGACCACCACAGAAGCAGTCTAACAATGTGCCAGTCAGAATTTTCTATCCACCTTCGGAACATTGGAAACAGGAAGAGTGCTGCACTAAGGATATTTGGTATAAGGTACACTGCCACAGCCAGCATATACAAAGTTGGCACCCCTTTCACATAACGTAACCATTTTTCCAGATCTTTCAGAGGTAAGTTGACTTTTGGTGCTGTGCTCATGTAGAAAAATGGAAGAATCACAGCCCATGCGGCACTAACTATGATCTTCAGAATATTTCTCAAGGCATCAATGAACTTGCATTTATGAGAACCAGGAAAGTTCAGAATAAAGTCTAAAATGCCTGCCATCAATTAAATAAGAAAATCAGTCATACTTTGGACTAGAAACTAAATGTTGCATTAATCTGTGTAAAGACATCATAAGCTCCAAACTTGAGCATGTCCAGAACATGACTGTGATGAGGTTGCAAAATTTTGGGGTCAGTAGAAGGTACCAGCAGAAGGCTGCACAAGCAAATTGGCCTACTGAAGCTGGAAAGTGGTAAGGCTAACAAGTTTGACAGATGTTCAACAGATTTGTTTCGGTAGAAAATTGATGCCAGTCATTAGTTCAGTATCTATTAATAGATACGAAGTGGTTCATTAAACAGTTTTGAAACACTGCTAATGAACAAAACCAAAAATCTAGTGCATTTCACCCTAAAAATCCACTTGTCAATAACTTAACAGATGGTTAAGGTATAAAGATGCAACTAAAGAACAACTAGCACAATGCTTTCATTAGCATTATCTACTGAAGAAACAAGACATGCATACATTTTTATCACGTACCATATGATGCAATGATGTGTACATATTTCAGAAAAAAAATCAACTGGTACTTCAATAAAGGGGGCATACTTTGGAGGAACTGTAGAAATGCTGCAGTGACGAACACACTAGATAGGGAATATAAGAGGTCTTTCTGAAGGATTTGAGTCACCGAATAATCATTCCAAGCAAAAATCAGCATTGCCTGTTCAATAAGTCCTTAGAAGATTAGCAGGTGTGCCATAGTCAAGTTTACAAAAACATCCATATACAACTTCAACAAATTACCTGCAGAGCCAAAATATAGAAGGTCCACATTCGGTCAAAACTTCGGAAGATATGCCAAAACGTTCTAGTCTCAACGAAATTTGTCTTCCCTGTACTTTTATTGGAAATCTTTTGTGGTGAGCTTCCAGCCTGTAAATATATTTTGTCAGAAACGTAATCCCCAATCAATTAATTTGGCAGAAATATTTTTAGATTGCAGATAGTTATCAAATTTGTACCATTGTTACAGGCCTTGAATCATGCACAGATTTGAAAAAATCACCATCATCCCGCATAGGCCACCCCAGTGAGAAACAATCAGGCGTCCTGAGTGAAATGGAGTGGGATTTGTAATGAAAGATGCAAAAAAGATGTTGATATGCACTCAGAAAATAATGCAGTGGACAGACCAGAAGTACTCATTTAGATCATCATAGTTAGACCATGCAGAATGTGGTGTCTTTCCGTGCTGTGATTTGCCTGCCTCCTGCAAATAATCACAAGCATCTGTATTTGAGGAAACTTCTTGCTAATCATATATGATGATGCTTTATCACAGTACCTTTTTAATGACACGATAGATAGGCGTGACCACTTTCTTCAAGAATGCCTCCTCATCCCCACCATAAGATGGCCTGATATTTTCCCCAGTCACAATACTAACATTTCCAGCTAGCAGACCGTGTAGCTCATATGCCATCTGCGCAAATCGAAGATGCCGTCTCAAACAGGACAATACATTGTTGAAATGAGCTCCTCTATTGAATGTGATAGTTAAAAAATGCATCATACATTGTGGAAGATGTAGCAAAGACACTCTGGCATAAATCTGATGTTTGCTGCTTCACCCCATATAAGCAGGTAAAGACCTAGATATAGAATCTTCCGCTGCTGAATTTCCTGTGGTTGTGCACCTTGAGGAAATCTGCAGTTACAAGATCATGAGCACAATTTGCATTAAGATAATTAAATTAGGAAACAAGGTTAATGAATATTATACCTTAAACTATGCTTCCGTGACAAAAATTTGCACCATTTCCTGTAATTGCTGAATAGCTTAGTCATCACCACATCGACAGCTCGGTCATCAAGCTGTTTCAAGGACAAACAAAAAGTGCCAGTGAACTAAGAGGCATGAAAAAAAATAAGGGATGGACTAGTACTGTCGAGCAATACACTTGATTTGCATGCATGCAAACCAGTTGCACAGTGCTTATCTGTGTGTGTTTGGACTTAACTATAATTATAATCTTCACATCATGTGATGGAATGCAATTAGTCATCTCATGTTTTACATGCAGCTACTTCAAAAATCAGTTAACCAAATGCCAGTAGGACAACGCATTTCTAGACATCATTATTGCTTTCAGGAGACATATGAGTCTGACAGCGGAGGCAGAGTAGCATAATATACCAAACTTATCATGCTATATGGTTAAGCCATTGAAATGAATTGTGACAAAGAACAAAACCTTGCTAAGTGGTTCGGGCTTTGGCTCGAGTCTTATGTGGACATTAGCAAGGAAAAGAATCAAATGTTCTCTTTGATTCCGCACGCTATCCCGCTGCACATAAGAAAGCTAATATTAGATCCAAATGTAACAAGCTTTACTATGAATAGAATGATTAAATGAATCCATATGCTTTCTTAATAACAAGAGGACCAAAATTCCCATTTTGGTATAAAGAATGACAAAGTTGAAATAGAACCAGCAGACCTGAAAGCCAAACATAGCCCTCAACCAATCCAGCAAATCAAGATCACCACCTTTTTGCCTCTCTGGCTCGAATGTTGACGGCCAGGTCAAGCCCCTTGTGTTCCTCAGTGCTGTGACTGCTGCTTTGATCTATTAGTAATGCAATCAGACCATTTCAGCTTCTTTGATTAAATCATTACAATGTCCTTATCTTTTTGAGGAAAGACGCCCTACAGTTCTGAAATGTGCATACCTCCTCCAGCTGCATGATTGACTGGGATGCACTGGCAGCATCAAGAGGGAGGATATTGAACGGTGCGTAGATGTCTTTCTTCTCTTGTACATCCTTGTGCAAGCGAATAATCTGTGCAGCGGAGTATTAGAAAAACTCATCCCATACATTTCAATAGATACATTTAAAGAAGACATTGAGCACGAACCTCCGGATTCACTTCTTCAACCTTCTCGTTCTTATTGACGGCACAGAGCACTTCAAATAGGACTCCAGCAGTCTGATAGGCCTTTCCAAGTTGAGCCCTGCAGGCAGCATTAGCATGGGACATGGTGTTTCATGACTAGATTAGATTTGTAGCAGATATCAGAGAACCCGGGTTGGAAACTTGGGAATTACCTGTCAGCTTGTTCCCCTTTGTCGAGCGCACGAACATAGTTCTCATAGTATTGTTGATAAAAACTCTCGATTTCACGGGCATCGCTTTTCTTCACGCGCTTAGCAAGACTAGGGCTATTATCCTGTGGTGTTGCAGAAGAGTGGAAAATATATTTCTTGAGTTAGGCTTTGCATTCAAGAGGAAGTTGTAAAACCCTGATTATCTCAACAGATTTCAAAAAAAAATTGAACTGAATATCCAATGAACTTGGCATTAGTGTTCATGACACATCATCTAACAAACTAAAAATAGATAGACACCATCATTTGTCAAGTGCATACATTTATTTGTTGCATTCGAGCATTTTACAACAACAGCAGAACACACCTATATATTTATACATATAGTTAGCGAGCTACACTTTCTCTGTAGCTTGTTTTACAACATAATGTAACTTCAATTCTGAGGCTTACAGACAAGTACATTAATGATACACTTGTCTACCAAGTAATATTTTTTGAAGGTTTATCCAGCAGTAACAAATTTCAGAGCATAGTACAGATTACAAACCATGCAAGCCAAAAAAATTCCCTGGCAAGAGAAAAAAACAGCAAGCAACTAGTAACGAACTGAAATGAGTAAATACAAATGAAGGAGAACAACATGTACGCTAATAGCATGCAAAAATATAGAGCAAGGAAGATCGCTTCTCACTTTTTCGAGACGTTGGAGCAGAGCTGTCTTGAACTGCCTGACGCCACGACCGATGGAGTTCTGATCCAGCCGGTGCGCCTTCTCAAAGGCATAGAACCGACCTAATTTCACAAAGAAACTATCTAAGATGAAGCCAGCAAAAGGTTGACAACTTGCATTTACTTTTGTATAGGAAGTAGCAAAGCCTATTATCCAAGTTACAATTCCAGTAACGTCTATCTGATTGCAAACTGGTTTTAAAAAACCAAGGAATGTATCGGCAATGGCACAATTGATGCTATGGATGGTTGTAGAAAACAAACTGTGATTCGTATGGGTGTGAACATACTCCGAAATTTGCTCCCCGAAGCATGAAAACGTGATAACGCCAGAAATGCTCGCAGGGAAATCACAGCAACTTTTGTCTGAGCAGACTCCTCGCACGATCATGATTTGAAGGACAACACCTCTCAGAAAACCACTAATCAAGGCGTGCATGTGCCCCCCAAAAATATCTAAGAAAAAAATTCTCCTAAACGCACGAACACTGAGAAAAGTTCAAGTTCACAGCCAAGCCAAATAAAGTTCATCAGGAGCGCCCGCTTAATTTGTGACAAAATCCAGACACAGACGGCTCAAAACTTCACGCGAGTGCACAGTGCACCACAACAATCCCCCGAGGACGCGAGTGCACGTACAGAGGTAGGCCACGCGGGGATGCTCGGGCTCGATCTCGGCGGCGACGCGCAGGATGGGGGCGATGCTGCTGAGCGTGGACGGCACCACCTCGTTGTCGAAGACCTCCATGGAGAAGGTCGCCATGCCCGCGCCCCTCGAGCCGCGGCGGTTGAGCCCCGAGACGAGCGCGGACGTCGGCGTCACCGGGTCGTTCCCCGCGGCGTGCCCCGCCGACGCCGCCGCAGCCGACGACGGCGGCGGGTCGTCCCCGCCACCGCGCGGCGCCGTCATCCTCGCCGCCGCCGCTCCACCACCACCGCCTCGCGCGCGATCTCCCGGGCGATCCTCCTCCTGCATTGGGCTAGGGTTAGCGCCTGGGATTCGATGGGATCCGGGCGGGGGAGCTAGAGAGAGCGGGGAGACGAACCCCAAAACGTGAGGCCGCGGTCGCGAACGCTTCTCCTCCTGCCGCTTCCGCCTCGGCTCGCCGTCTCGGGGGAACAAACGGAGGAGGCGAGAGGGGAGCCGGGTGATGAAATAGAGGGACTGGCCTTGCGTGCCCGTGGCCTATTTATACTTCGATCCGACGGCCGAGATGAGCTGATTGGGTGGAGAGCGGGGGCGCGGGGGAGATCAGAGGCGTCGGTGTGGGGGGCATTCTGAGCTCCGCTGCTTGTTGAGGCGGTTTACCCCTTGACCCCTGTGGACGGTGGGCCGAGCGTCGTGGTTGGCCACTGGAAGCCTGGAAACACATCGCTGGCCTTTTGTCACCCCGGAATTTACTTACGGGCGATGTTTTGTCCCGCTGACACTTGTGCCCCACCATGTTCAGCTGTGATGGATGGTGAGCTTTTGCGTACAGGAAGAATTGCATGGCTCACGCTTTCTGTTCGGCTATTTATCGGGCCCGGTGTCAGTGAGTCGTCAGGATGCAACAGCGTGGGAGTTACTGCCGTTAGAAAATTCCGTGACTCCGTTTCACCGCGAGACGCGGGAGCTGCGGTGTCCGGCTGGACTTTTGTCTTCTTCCCGCGAGAAACGGAGGAAACCTTCACTTCTCTCTGTCACGTGGGCCATACGGTTGAACGGGTCGCCTGACTCGCTGAACTGGCTAACCTATGTCTTGCATGCAAGATTTGCGTGGCCGAGCGTCCGGATGTCATCTCCCTTCTCTTTGCTTGCCTTGAGTTTAGCAAGAGGATTAAGCAACCAATCTAACATAATAGGTCATGCTTTTGGCATGATCCATTATTTTCTTTCATACTTTAAGCCTCGCCTCACGTTAAAGAAGCCCAAGCCAAATACAGATGATTATAAGTTCTTGAGAAATTTTCATAGTAACAAAGTTACATCTTACTATAACGACATATATGTGGCAGGAACTTCACGACCATGAGGCATGGAGTATACAAACTATATCTGTTTACGACCACATCTGTAGTTAGATGTTTTAAAACTTTTATGGCTACATCTTAGATATGATAATATAATTTATAAACGGCATATGTTGTCAAGAACTCAAGATTGATTCTGGTTCTGCATCAATTCTAGCTCTTGCATGTTACTGCACGAACTATCTACTTGATTGACCATTGAGCAATTTTGTGACCAAGATAACTCATGTACTTCCTCCGTTCCAAATGATTATTCATTTTAGCTTTTTAAGATACATAGTTTTTGCTATATATCTAGACATAGCATATATCTAGATACATAGCAAAGTCCATGTATCTATAGAAGATAAAACGAATAGTAATTTGGGACGGAGAGATTAGCTTGTAATAGAAGATCAATAGAACCTCAATGCTTTGTCAGTTATAACAAAGTACGTGTCGCCTTTGTATCATCATGGTATAGGCTCATTCCGTGTTGAATCATTGTACTGCACACATTTAACTCAAGAGGAGAGACGACCGTATTCTCACTTACTGATAGATATGCTGTCCTTTACTCCTTTTCTCTCCAATACACATGAAAACTATACATCTTTGTATTAAAAACTATACATCTTTGTATTAAGAAGAAATAAGTTTGCAATACACAGCACGCTGCATGAGGGCACACGCACCCACATCTGCTGAGCTAGAGCTACACGGCGTTACGTACACAGTAGAGACAGCAAAGTGTGGCCTTTCACGCCTAATAATGCTGAGTACTCACTAAACAAGCAACTCGAATGCAATAAGGCCCCAGCCGCAAATTCAATTAGCTCTTTTTTTTCTTGATCAATATCGTTATCATTTGTGCATTGGCAGAGTCTCCATGTTCCTGAACATGCCTGCGTTGAACTATCAATAAATGCGGAAAAAGGTGTTTTGGATCCTTTCCTCTTGGCTGCCGGCAATTGTTCTCTGAGGGTCAACCACCATTCTAGCAGCACAGATTATCTGTTACAGATAGATAGATAGATAGATAGATAGATACTTTTTCAAGTGCATTACATGGTCTTATGTCTAAGTCTTATGTCAAACAAAAACGGTACGACCCAACGCTGGTTCCACCCAATATTCATTCATCTTTTGCCCCCAATCTAAAGACAATATTTTATGTGGGAGATAAGTTGATGTATACCGTTTCAACACTTCTTGCGTTAGTTTAGGTAGCGTTTGGTTGCTCGCAAGGAAGATGATTCTATATGGGATGGTTCAGCTGGATGGGTTGATCCTGGATGGATTGATACAGGTGGGGGATGGTTCCATCCTGTATCGAGTCGTTCGGTCGATTTTGGCGCACAGCTCGGTACGACATCTTCTCAGTATATTCCATGGATCTGAACTATCTCATCCTGGACAAAGCGGTGCGATTCAACGAACCACTCAGATCTCACACGAGTTCATACATTAGGAATCAAACACTACCTTAGTGGAGTACTCTGCCCTGCTGACGTCCCGGAAACCAAGCCCAAAATTTGGTCAGGGCCGAAATGGTGAGGAGACGATGGAGCCTCTGCCCGCAAGGCCGCAAGCCACCGAACAATGCGGCCCATGTGGAGTGAGGAAAAAAAAATGCGAACAGACGGTAGTTGGGAAATTCCCTTGTCTAATAAAATTGAAAAAGAAGATGGTCGTGCGGTGTTGTTGCTCCTCTTCCTCCTGGTCGGCGGCCGGAGCAGCGGTAGCCGCGCGCGCCTCCGCAAACGCCCCTCCTCCCCGCTCCTCCTCGCCTTCGTCAAGGACGAGCCGCAGGGCCATGGACCCTGCCGCCGGCGCCGGCCGCGGCCGCGTCCGCATCGCAGTCGTCGGCGACGTGGTACTTCTTCTCCCCTCTCTCTACGAACAACTATGCACTCTCTTCTTTGAGGAGGGGGCGCCAGCCATGGGTGCGGTACGGGTGTAGCCTTTTGCGATTCCGTGTTGGATTCCAGGTTCTGGGCATTAGAAGCAAGGAGGCTGGACCGCCGGAGAGGATTTGGCCGTTTGCCATTTGGGGACTGGGGCTCTGCACATTGACCTGATTGTTGCAGACTTGCAGTTTGGCTTGGTGATTGGGTGATGGTTGGTAGAGTTCGGGGATGGGCGCGGGACTTAGGCGGCATTTGATTTCTGGAATTTCAGTTTAGAATTTTAGCAAGCGGGACATGGTTTCCGTTATGGGGCAGAATTGGACAATCATTTGAGTTGTGTTTTCCCCCCAAACTCGAGCGTAGGCAAACACAGGCTCATGCAATATCCTTTGATTCCATATTCTGCTGGCTAAACACCGTGGAAACCTGCTAGTCACTTGGTTTATGGATATGATTTAGTAGTGGATGACTTGCTTCCTTTCGCTGTGTATGGTAGAAATTACTTGAGTTGCGTTTTCCCAAACTTGAGCATAGCCAAACTCAGAGTCTCAGGTGCTGCATTTTGATTCCATGTTCTGCTGATCAGACACCTTGGAAAGCTGCTAGTTACATGTATTTCTCTTATGGATATGATTTAAGAGTGAATGGCTTACTTTTGTGGTTTGACAAGACCATCAGTTATAGTAGTAACTCTTGTAGCGTTTATGCTTCCGGGTTTAAAATTCATGTAATCATGTGCTTAGATCTGATTGTATGTTGTACTCCGTACTAATTTGGTGTTTATGTGTTGAACTGTGCAGCACAATGATTGGGCCCTTGAGGAAGATTCAAAGGCACTCCAGTTTCTTCAGGTATTGCATATTGCGCTTTCAGCTTTTTGATACACTAGTCCATTAGATATTTTATTGTGGTGTGTACATTTCATATGTAGCTTCTCTCTAGTTCTACTATGTGGTATTGTCTAGAATGTGCATTCAATCGGGCTCCCTATGCTTGCCATGCACTTGCAATAGATGCTACCACTCCCAGTGACATTAGAATTTGACAGAAAATATTTGTATGAAAATCACTCTGTTTTCACCATAAGTTCTAACTTGCTCTCTCTGTGAAACACAGCCGGATTTGGTACTTTTTACAGGTATGCCCCTTTCCATATTTTCTGTATTTCATGTTTTACCCTTTAGTTACTTTGTGAAACAACGCTTAGATTCTTGTTGGTTGCCATCTTCTGTTTTCTCCCCTCAATCTATGGCAGGGGACTATGGTAATGAAAATGTTGAACTTGTCAAAAGCATTTCGGACCTTCAGTTGCCAAAGGCAGCAATTCTTGGTAATCATGATTGCTGGCACACATATCAATTCTCAGAGAAGTAAGAATCATACTTTCATCTGGCAAGGAGAAAGTACAAAAGTAATTTCATTAAATTTTCTTTTTTATATCATCTTGTACTCTGTTGGCATTCAGGAAGGCAGATCGTGTTCGTCTTCAGCTTGGAAGGTCAGATATTCCTTATTTATGCAATAAATTTTTGTGTTTATTGCAATATGTTGCATGACTGCAGTATGGCATTGAAGGAAATTTGTTGAAGTAAATGTTGAACAAATGCATCTTCCAGATTGCATAATTGCTGTTATGCTCTTCCACTGTCTCACACTTATGAATTTCAGCTTTAGTACCTAGTAATTCGTGACACTTATGAATTTCAGCTTTATTGCTTAGTAATTTCATGATTTATTTTCTCTTTCCTCTTTAGAAGAATGAAATCGGCATAACATAGAACCTTTTTTGAAATTAATTGGGTAAAACTGCACTAGCCTTCTAGGACTAAGTGAAAAGCTGATTTTCAGTCTAACTACTCAATGGTGCAATCAGGTTATAGCCATGTAGAATAATTCTGGGTGTCAGTTGTTCTTGCTCTTCACTTGACTATCATACTCTCTAAGCTGGAAATGATCAATAGTACTTATAATTTATTTCCATTTTCTTGTTAATATCAGCCTTGGTGAGCAGCATGTTGGGTACAAATGTTTGGATTTTCCAACAATAAAGCTTAGTATTGTTGGTGGGCGGCCATTTTCCTGTGGGGGTGATAGACTATTTAGACCAAAGCTTCTATTGAAATGGTTGGTAAGATATATCTTACTAGTGCATAAATATGTTTATAACTTTTCTGTTTAGTACTTGATATTTCTTTGCCATTTCCTTAATAGTTAAACATGGACTGTTGGAGTTAATTCTTCATCAATTGCATTTCCTGTATACAATTTCTCCCATTTCGATGTGCGTGCCACTCGGCTGCGTGATCCCAGCACATATAGATTTCTTGCACACATTTGTTGATAGAGTTGGCTAAATGAATACAAGTAATAGCTGAAATGCTGGAGCAAATGAGAGTGGCTATGAGGTAATAACCAAGAATAAGAAAACTGACTATTTCTTGAATTATTTTAAAAATTTTCCATCAAGTTCCAGATCTGGAAACCTAAACTAATCCTGGACTAGGGTTTCAAAAGAAACAGGAATTGACACCTTGATTCAATGTTTTGGAGTGGTGAGATTCCTCGTTATATCACTGGGCCTACAATATATATGGGCCTTGATATACTTAACGCTTATCAGGTGCTTTTGCTAGGTAGTAAAATTACTACTGGAATGACCTTGGTTAGGACGTAGGAGGAAGCTGGGTGGAATGGTGATGCCTGTTCATTTGAGTTTGCTGTTGTCCATCACTGTTCTATACACAGGTGTTTTGATGGAAGGCTTATCTTTCTTAGTTTCTTTAGAAGGATGGTTACCTACGACCAGATAGATATGCACACTAATTGGCTGTCCACTTGATTTTGGTTATGGAGCTAGCTTATTTTGTTCTTATTCATAAGACACTAACTATGATTAACACAATCCAACCCCCAATTGTCACCATTTGCCCCTGGATTACTCTTCATTTTTTGTCCTTGCTGTTAAGACCAAATAGTAGACTACATAGGAACTTCGCAGCTCTAGCTAAATATTCTTCAGGAAATCTAGCCTCACTTTGTAAATAAGCATCACACGATGTTCTTGCTCTCGTTTTAGCTCTTGCTGATACCTGTACTTTGATCCATTGTCACTACCGAGTATTGACCACTTACTGTAATTAAAATTACCATGTAGGGGTGTCAACGATATGGCTGGGAGTGCAAAGAAGATATACGATGCTGCTACAAGTGCACCAGAGGGCCATTCTGTTGTACTGCTTGCACATAATGGACCAACAGGTGTCTGAACATTTAATTGAATGGATTTCATAGATAGTACATGAACCACATGAACAAATAGTTTGAAGTCATAACATGCCTCATGTTAATATTTATGGTTATGCAGGTCTAGGTTCAAGAATGGATGATATCTGTGGGCGGGATTGGGTACCTGGTGGCGGTGACCATGGCGATCCAGGTCTGATGTTCATGCAATACTTTCCCTCTAGTTACCTTACTTCTCCTTCAAACTACTTCATATGACAAGCTCAAACAAAAACTCTGCAGACCTCGAGCGAGCCATCTCCGATCTGCAAAGGGAAACCGGAGTCTCCATCCCGCTGGTCGTGTTCGGGCACATGCACAAGAGCCTAGCCTACGGGAGAGGCCTGAGGAAGATGATCGCCTTTGGAGCCAATGGCACCATATACCTGAACGGAGCGGTTGTGCCCAGAGTGAGGTACGCGCAAGCGAGTCCCAGCGACGAGCAAAATCACCCTGAGGGATCGGCGTCGGTGGCTCCAACCTCGCGCGCCTTCACCATCGCCGATCTCTCTGAAGGGCGCGTCGAGAAGATCTCCGAGGTCTGGGTGCTGGTGAGCGGCGACAGGACCGAGCTCGAGGAGGAGATCGTATTGTACAAGCATCCGCGAGAGCATATGTGATATGTTATGCGACGAATATGTAACTCCTGTGAATGCTGTAAATGTACTGGTGCGATCAGTTGTTAAACGAGTGTTATACTGCCTTACGCCAACGGAAAGCCCAAAGCAGCACTTACCAAAGGTACTGTCACTGTGTGATTTGCTTGTTTTCGTTCGCGATGCTCTGGTACGGCGTCTATTTTTGGGATTAGCAGACTGACAGGAAGAGAGATCCTTCCGAAGAGAAACGTGTTTCCCCATTCAAAGAAAAATTCAAGAGCGCGTGGAATGAGACAAATCAGAGATCAATCGCTCCAAGCCCGGAGGCCGGAGGCCGGAGGCGTGAAGAGAATGCCTCCCAGCGACTTTCTGGGCGCTATCCCGGCTGCCGTTTTCGGATTTCTTTGTCTCGCGTGTCCGCGTACACCCCGGCTCTTCCCTTCCTCGGTTTCGTAGCCGGAGCCCCACCCCAGCTACCCGCTTCTCTTTTCTCGGCCTGCGCCTGGGCACGGGCACCTGACGGCTGACGCGACGCGGCGGCCCCTCCCGAACCCGGGCTGGTCCTGGCGGCCGATCGGCCCGCCCGCGCCGACCACCGCGTCGGCCGCCGCGCCTCCTCTCCTCGCCGAGATCACCTGAAAAAGGCAAGGGAGGCCAGCCCGGCCGAAGGCCCCCGAAAAAAAAAGGGAGGGGCCATTTCGTCTTGGTAGGATCGCAACCTGCCCGCTCGCGCCCGGTCGCTCCCTCGCCCATCCCGCTCCCCCCAGCCGCCTGCCTCCCTCCCCCTTCCTCCGCTCTCCGGATTTCTCTTCCGATTCCTTCGCCGGCTCGTTTACTTCCTGGCAATTTGTTGCGCGGGGCATCGCCGCCGGTTTCTGGGGGGCAGCTGCTACAGGCCAAGCCTGGTCTCTCTCTTCGAGGAGAAGCCTCGCTCGCCGCCTCCCAGCCTCCACGGGCGCCGTGGAGCGGAGATCCATCCGGACTTGGATCGGCCTCGCCTCCTGGTAAGCACCCCCTGCGTGCTCTGGATGGATTCTAGAGCCTAACACTAGTGATTGTCTGATTGGAACAACCAATCCAAATCCTTCCTTTGGCACGGTTCCGTACGGTTGCGGATTTGCCTGTTGCGTGGTTCCGTACTAATCTAATCGAGTCATCGATGGTTTGACTACGTTCTCTGTTTGGAAGGTTAATAATCTATTGACACTTGCACAATCGAACTTGGCACCCAGGGTGATGGTGCAGTTTGGTTTCCAATAAAAATTGGGGGTTCAATTTCACCCCACTTTAATCTCACCGCTGGTTTTGCGTGTCCTAACTTGCCTTATAATTTGCAGATAACAGCTATTGTTCCATTGCCATTTTGAGCAATATGGGTTGGCTGACGAAGTTTTTTAGAGGTTCAACCCACAATATCTCGGAAGGGCAGTATCACAGCAGGCCTGCTGAAGAGACATCATGGAATGAACCCTCTAGCTCTCCTGTTGTGACTGTAAGAACCTTATTCAATACCTTTACTACTTTGTGTTTTTGGACAATATCGTTTATTGGAGTCCCTCGGTACTTCCTAATCTAGTTCAGGATAAAAGGAGGTCATTCTATTTATCTAGTGTAGCCAAAGGAGATGCATTTGGCATGAGCTCCAAAAGAACTTGTCCTGTTCCTGTTATGGGGAAAAAGGCTCCGATTTGTATACAATGCATAGAGCTTTGTACCTCAATGGCTTGAAAAGACAGCTTTTTACTCAACTGTATCTTGTCAATCAACATTTTCTTTTTATAGGTACTGATCTAGGAAAATGTATTGAGATTGGTAATATGAAAGCAACATTTCCCTTATTATTAGTTGTGGTTGTGGTTGTGGCTACGTTGATGCTTCAATCAATGTGTACATATACAGCCAATTTCTGTGCGCTTACAACCTTCTAATAAGGTTCCAGATGGCACCAACTGCTTCCTAAAAAATGCTATATATCTGGCTTATGTACCTTTTTCATAATAAGCTTCTAAGAAACAAAGTATAATTCTATTGATATTGATCAAATATTCACATGCAATGTAGGACTTACTTTCAGAGTTTAACAATGAGGATATTGACCGTGCTATAGCGCTCTCTCTATTAGAAGAGGAACAAAGAAAGGCAAAGACAATAGGTTAGTATGCGTTATATTCCTCCTGCTCCTCAAGTGTTCATTATCCAAAAGAATGTTAAAACTCTTCTGTTGTTTCATTTCTGTTAGCTGTCCCCTTTTATGTTTGCTAATTTATGCATTGACATTCATCCAGGTTCATAATGTTTTAGAGAAGTGCTTATCACTTATGTTTACCTATGCCATGACATTTGTCAAGGTACTTAGTGTTTTAGAGAAGTGCGCTTTCTCGTATTATCTGTTTTTTTAAAAAAAAAGAATTTGAAGCTAGTCCACTGCATATGATAATAGTACAGTCAGGGGGAGTATTTCTTTTAAGATAATTATTTTCTTCCTGTTCATTTTTGTGACCTTGTCTAATGTTCATCAAGAAACTCGTTTATCTTATCCATTTTTAAGTGGAATTAGTTTGTTCTAGATTTCTGTGGATTCCTTAGGTAAATGGAAACACAGAGCGATACAGTTCCATCCAAAAGAAAGCAAGAAATTATCATGCAGTTAATTGTTTGTCTTGGCATCCTTTCTTGGCATCTGTGTGTTTACTTTTGATGATGGGTTGAAGAATGATTTCTCCAATTTCTATGGTTAGATATGAAAATTAACTTGCTGAATATTTCTCTGGATTGCATCCCTGAAAAGTGAGTATTACATAGAAGTGTATGGGTATGGCGAATTGGCGTTCAAAGCTTTATTTGAACTACTGTAACTCAATGTACTATATGTCTCAGATGCTGTTACAAAAATTCCGTATGAATTCATGCAGTTAATGTGTGTGACACTTTCTGGTTTATTTTTTTCCCCTTCTAGACAAGGATACACATTTGGAGGACGATGAGCTACTTGCAAGAGCTATCCAGGAAAGCTTGAATGTTGAATCGCCCCCTTGCAGAAATGGCAGTGCCAGTGGCGGCAATACATATCATCCGCCTCGTGAACCTGGCGCCGCCAATGGTGGCAGTACATATCAACCACCTCGTGAAAATGGCACCGCAAATGGTGGCAATGCATATCAACCATTACCATTTATGTTCTCATCTGGATTCAGGTTCATTTCAACTAGGCTACTTTACTGAGTTTTGTGTGGATATGTTCATGTTTATGAAATAGCAAATAAGTATATAACTAAACTGACATTATAGTTCACCAAAAAGGAAGTGCAATAAATGAAATCATGAACGCTGCATAACAGTGCTAAAAGGATAACACATCTTATTTGTTCTATCAGAATGACTAGTACATTGACTTAAGTATTAATTCTTTTATACCACATTCTGTTTAATGGCTTGGCAAATATTACTAATCTCAATGAGAGAATGTGTCTTGATTGAGAGCTCATACCAGCAGATTTTCAATGGGTGTAGTCATTGTGTTTTAATGATACTACCTAGTAGGAACTAGATATTTTGTGTTAAGAAGAAGATAGGCATAAAATTAAAGTTAAAGCGGAATGGAAACTGGATGGTGGAAATGTACACCCGTACCTTCCACCAACTGAGCTAGGCTCAATTTTTTATCAGCAAATTCCAGTTGAGTTTGCATTTGCAGTAAAGAAGTCAAATGCATCAAGGCATGATCATTAATGTAAAAAAGAAAAGAAAATACTGAACATCTTTAGGTATACAACTGAAGTTTTCATATGATATTGGGGAAATTGTGCAGTGTGCACATTGTTATGTCAATTCACTTTCCTTATCTTTTGTTCCAGTCTTTTGGGAAATTGTCAAGTCCTGAAAGATCTGATTTTCTTAAACAGAAGTGCATCAGATATGAGAATTTTCCAATGCTCTCTAAAGAACAAGAAATTGTAGACATGAACTTTCCAATGCTGTTAAAAAAACAAGAAATTATGTATGATTTGTTGCTTCGATTGTAACAAGATGCTATAATGCTCTAAAACACACTAGGTTGATAGGCATGGAAGATATCATTCTGACCGCCTTTTTTCTCTCTTCACTATAATTTAATGTGAAAGTGTACTTTCCTGCAGGGCATGTGCAGGATGTCACAGAGAGATTGGTCACGGTCGTTTTCTCAGTTGCATGGGAGCTGTTTGGCATCCAGAATGTTTTCGTTGCCATGCCTGCAGTCAACCAATATACGACTATGAGGTAACTTCTTTGTTAACTTTTTGAGCAATTGCTTTGATATACTGACCTTACAATACTATGTTGCAGTTCTCCATGTCGGGGAATCATCCGTACCATAAAACTTGCTACAAGGAGCAGTTTCACCCAAAATGTGATGTCTGCAAGCAATTTGTAAGAATCACTTCATTACTCTGATCTTATCTGCTTACGTTAGAAGTCATTAACGTTGTACGTTTTACATGCCTCTTTGTGTTAAGAAATAATACATCAAATCTGCCTCCACATTCCTGGAGAATGTAACTTCCTCTACATTCTCAATGATTGCCATGTTTATTCTTGTTAATATCTGACCATGTTCATGGTTTCAGTTATTTATTGTTGCAACTACGGAAGGTCTGAAGCTTGTAATTAGTTGCACATTTTAGGTAGCTGATTGTTTATGTTCTGAGTAGAAAGTTGTTTTGTGTTGACAGTTGACTTATATTTTTGGTTTTCATATGCACCATCTTACAGTTCCTTATTTTCAGATTCCTACAAATATGAATGGCCTTATTGAATATAGGGCACATCCTTTCTGGCTACAAAAATACTGTCCTTCACATGAAGTGGATGGTACTCCAAGGTGCTGTAGTTGTGAAAGAATGGAGGTATGTTCAGTTACAATGTTCTGCTTTTGTATTTTAGTGTTGTGGCCATACTTCATGGTTAGATAAGGTGCTTTGTGTGAAATTTGGATCAGTTCATTCCAACATGGTTCATTTACTTATCAGCCAAGGGAATCAAGATATGTATTGCTGGATGATGGCCGTAAGCTCTGCCTAGAGTGCCTTGATTCCGCAGTGATGGATACAAGCGAGTGTCAACCTCTGTATCTTGAAATTCAGGAATTTTACGAAGGTCTGAATATGAAAGTGGAACAGCAGGTTCCTTTGCTTCTGGTAGAGAGACAGGCTTTAAATGAAGCCATGGAAGGAGAGAAGGCTGTATGTTTACCATGCTCAAAATCCAATTTCCTTCTCTCCCCCTTTATACTGTTAGCTGTAACTGTTTGTTTTCTGTGGATACCAGGGTCACCACCATCTTCCAGAAACAAGAGGACTATGCTTATCAGAAGAACAGACAGTTAGCACGGTGAGAGTTGTCCCAAACACCAATTGGATTATTCTTTCTTCATTTAATCATGTTCTACTCTAGTTCTGTTGTTCTGCGGGGTTCTGAATGGGGATGTTTTCAGATACTGAGGAGACCAAGAATGGCTGGAAACAAAATTATGGAAATGATAACAGAGCCATATAGGCTGACGCGACGATGTGAAGTGACTGCAATTCTTATTCTGTATGGCCTCCCAAGGTGAAACATCAACCTTTTGTTTTGTAATGTTACAATCAGCAACACCTGACCAAAATAATAATAGTATCAGACGACTAGTTCAGAAAAGTAGTTTGTTTTCAGTTTCTTCAGAATAGTGTTCCTTCTATGAGGCCACAAAATGGTTGCATAGAATTGGAGATGTCTGGACTGTGAACTGACTGCAGAGTTCATGAGGAAAATAGTTTACCATCGTCCATCACAGTATCTTCTCCGTGTAATATGGAAATACTTTGCTGTTTATTTTGCTTCTACATTGTTGAATCCTTATGAATGCTCAATTTGTTTGTATGGATTCTTACAATTTTTTATTCTTGCAGGTTGTTGACAGGTTCAATATTAGCTCATGAGATGATGCATGCATGGTTGCGACTTAGAGGTGACACCTAGTTCTTCTGTTTTTCTCGGAACAAAACTAATGATAACTATTTTGAACTGACACATAACAACTGAAGTAATCTCTTAGTTGTAGGCTGGTAAGCAAATCACTCCCTCCGTTATCAAATATATGACGTTTAGGACAAGTAAATTAGTTCATTCTTGAACTAAATAGCTTGTCCTAAACGTCATATATTTATGGACGGAGGTAGTATGTTGTTTCTGAGACTGGACAAGTTTTTATTAGCCAATGCTGGTGAACTGAGTAGCGCTGCCGCTGCCATGTAATTGTTGGTGCTCAATTTAGACGTCAAGTATCACAAGCAACTAGAAATAACATCATGTCCAAGCTAATTTCTCTGTTAAAAAAAGCTTGCATTCACTAGGCAGTTTTCACCCAGTCGCCGCAATCATCTGCCTACATATCCTATTATCCTGTCTATTTCAAACTATTACATAGACATTTCATGCTGATGAACATTCCATCACAGGATACCGGACACTCAGTCCAGACGTAGAAGAGGGCATCTGCCAAGTCCTTGCTCACATGTGGATTGAGTCAGAGATCATGGCAGGATCAGGCAGTAGTGCTGCATCATCTTCCTCGGGCTCTTCGACATCCGCATCATCGAAAAAGGGGGGACGGTCTCAGTTTGAGCGGAAGCTCGGGGATTTCTTCAAGCATCAGATTGAGTCGGACACATCCACAGCCTACGGAGACGGTTTCAGAGCCGGGAACCGGGCCGTCATGCAGTACGGCTTGAAGCGCACCCTCGAGCATATCCGGCTAACAGGGACCTTCCCATTTTGAAAGGGCATGGATTCACATTCTGGCGAAGCTTACGTTACATACATGATTGTCATTCAAGAGTAACTTTACAGCCAAAGAAATCAATTGTACAAACATTCTTTCCAGAATCCAGATATAATATTGGAAGGGCTAACTGAAGTATCGAATGAGCTGAGATGGCCAGAGCCTGACCAATCATTTCGTATTGTGAGGACCAAACTCTGGAACGAAAACAAGACGATGGTAAATTTTTTATATGGTGTGAATTTCAATAAGAAAAATACTATATATAGTTCCTCTCACTTGTGAACTTATCTTGAACTGTTTGCCACATTACTCCGTTTATTTTCCTGGCAATTGTCAAGCTGAAATTCGAAGTTGTGCTCTGAAGCTCTTCTATATCTTCAAAAAAAAGTGTAAAAAAAACGTGGCGTTATTGTCCTCCCACCGGATCCTTCACGTTTGAAGATCCAACGGCAGGCAGAACGGTAGAAAATCTCAGCGATCTCGCCGAATTCACCCGGTACACCGTGCGAACAGTACAGCGCACGGCCTCTCTCTGCCTCGCCTCTCATGGGCATTTACCTCCCTCGTTGGTACATGCCCGGCCGAATCGGTAGGGTTCCGCTCCTACCGAAACCGTCGGCGTCGCCCACTCGCCCCGCTAGCTGCTACAGTGCAGTGCCGCTACGTGGCGAGATCGATCTCAGTCTCAGGGTACGCGCATCGCGAGAGGGCATGGTACCTGACGGGACATGCTACGCCTGGTAGAATCTAGTGGCGTAGATGTGGCTGCCAGGCCTCGACTTCCATGATCATTGATCAGTGCAGGTACAGCGAGGCGAGTGAGTGAGAGCCGGCCGGCCGGCCGGCCGGCCTGTGACGAAGCCACGGCGGATGGGCTGGGTTCAGGGCATTTACAGCATGAGCTCGTACATTGTACACCAAAACCTTCAAGATCGAATCTACTCCTAACACGGGAGCAGATGCTATGCTATTCAGCTGCTGCTCCAGCTCCTAACACGGGAGCAGATGCTATGCTATGCAGCTGCTGCTCCAGCAACTTTGGTTCTCGTTTCTAGCCGAGAATTCAGCTGCTGCTGCGCTGCTGCTTTGGAACTTGGGATGGAGATGCAGCGTCGCGGCACTGCCGGTGCTGGCAAATCCCTCCGCCGCACGCGGCCGGGAGCCGTGTCGGCCGGCAAGCGCATCTATGGATTGGGTTCCCGGGCCGGGACATGCGTTTCAGGCGTCGCGTAGCGCTCGTTGAGCCAGGTCCGCAGCGTCTCAGGCCCTCGTCAGCCCAGCAGCCCTGGTGGCACTGGGTGGCTGCCTGGCCGGGGCAGGGGGTGGGATGGGATGGGAGGGTTAGGCGCTGGGGGCGCCGGGCTCGGCGGGCAGGCCACCAGGTGCTGCAGCGCACTGCGCGACTCGGGCAGAGGCCACGGCACGGCACCCGACCGGGGAGCGCGCCCGCGCGCGTCAGTACGGGGCGCGCCAAATTCGGCAGGATCCGGAGTTATTGCGGGGGGCGCTAATACTGTGGGGGACAGACGACAGCCGGGGCAGCATTCATGCCGGGGAAATCCGGAGTTAAATGAACTCGAGATCCGCTCGTTCTTGACCCGCTGCCGCTGGCCAGCCTTGTCATCCAGCGCCTGCGTCGCCGGGCGCCTCCCCGGGCCGGGTGTTAGATTCTTCGCTGTGAGTTTCCAGCTAGTAGGAGAGACCGAGAGAGGAGCGTCCTACGTCGTCGCACGTGCCTTTACCTACAACGACGCAGAGCGCGCGCGCGAGGGAGATGAGCGATCGGGGGGCAGATCGCATGGTCCCTGGCTGGCTGGCGGGCTCCATGACGCAGCTCTCTGGCGGCCCCCGCGCGGCTGCCCGAAGACTTGGTGACCGTTTCAGATCGGCCTGCAGATTGCGGGCACGTAAGGGATGCTTGGTTGATCTCTAGCGCCTCCTTGCTGCCTTTGTCACCGCCATTAGGTGCCGGCGGGACGGGCGGTGCGCCGGCCGCTGTAGGGGTGGCACGTGGTTGACGAACTTGCTTGGTTCGTTCCTGTTGGCGGTGCTTGTTGCAGTCTCGATTCCTCTCGTTGCGCCGAGGAAGTTTCGCCATCACGAGGAGGTCGTCAGATTGGATCTGGAAAGACTGCACGAGTTTTTTGGAAAACACGGCAGCCGAGTTCTTGATGCCAAAACGGACGCGGGGAGAGCCCTGCGCCGACCTTCCGGGGCATAGTGCCGTCTCGGAGAGGTTGATGCACTCAGCAATGGTGTTGTTGATGCGATCTAGCCTCGCGATTAGATCGGAGTGTGTGCTCTCGGGGAAGATGATGCCAGGGCGGGATGCCATTGAGCTCACTGGGGAGGATCTCACGATCACCCCTACCTAGCATGCCAACTGTCGAATTTAGTGACCGGCAATCCACCAGGGGGTTACCCAGGTGCTAGATTTGTAGGCGGGGGAGATCGCAAGACCAAAAAATTAAGTCTCGGCGCAGGGAGAGTACTCCCTTGGGTCCCGGCATCTTAAGTACTAGGTCCACGTAGTGCAGGATGGTCATGAATTTGGCCAATGCTGGTTTTCCAAGGATAGCATGATATGATGTTTCGAAGTCTGCCACCTCGAACCGGATGTACTTTGTCTGGTAGTGTTCTTTGGTTCCAAAGGTAGCTGGCAAAACCACCTGATCAAGGGGTACAGTCGCATTGCCTGGAACAACCCCGTAGAACGGAGAGTTCGTCGAGGTGAGCATGTCAGTAATGTCGAGGCCCATCTTCCTCAATGTCTTGGCGAAGAGTACGTTGAGGTCGCTACCGCCATCAATGAGTACTTTGGTGAGTCTGGAGCCAGTGACTATTGGGTCTAGGACGAGAGGATACTGTTCTAGTTCTGATAAACTAGTCCAATGGTCCTTCCTAGAGAAGGTGATTGGCACCTCGAACCATTTAAGGAACGTAGGTGTTGCTAGTTCAATGGACATGATCTCTCGGAGGGCTAGCTTCTGGGACCGCTTAGTAGCAGTATCCGGTGTGCTGCCAAAGATGATGTTGATGGTGTTGGAAGGATTCTGAAATTTGCTGTTGTCACCATCATCTTCGTCTTCCTTGGCCTTGCTCTTGTCCTTGTTTCCAGAAGGCTCCGGTAGGTCTTTCATGACTCTGTGTAGACTGTAGCAATTCATCGCAGAATGCTTATGGTACGGGTGTCATGGGCACTGCTTCTTCAGGAGCTCGCTTAACGCAGTCCTTTCTTGATTCCTACCGCCTTTCTTGGATGGCTGTGACATTGCCGTGACAGTATTGTCTGGCTTTCTCTTGTGATTTTGACCTCCTGAGTAGTTATTACGGTTGTCATTATTGAGGCGATCGTTACGGTTCTTATCATTGCGCTGGCCATTACTCTGATTGTTGTTGTTCTGACCCTTGTTGTGACTAGACTCAAACCTCTCGATCTCCTTATCTTCTACATCCGCCCACACCTGTATCATGATCTTAAGAGATTTGATATCTTTGGGGCGTCTCCTACCAAAATCTTGGAACATCCGACGGTCATAGAGATCGTTCTGGAAACAATCTATGGCGTCGCGCTCCGTGATGTCCACGATTGTGGCCTTCTTGTTGAAGAAACGACGTAGGTCACTGCGCAGGGTCTCGCCTTGTTGTTGTTTGACTTGAGAAAAGTCGATCTTGTTGCTAGGATGCTGCATTACCCCTGCGAAGTTGTTGGTAAATGCCACCTTGAGGTCCTTCCACGTGTCGATGGAGTTCTTATCTAATGACTCAAGCAACGTGAGTGGTGCTGCCTCCATGCAGATGGGGAAGTGGATGACCTTGGTGTCGTCGTTCCCTCCTGTTGCTTATACTGGCAGTGAGTAGCACCACAGCCATTGGACTGGGTCCTGCTTGCCATCGTACTTGGTGATACCTGGAGGTTTGAATTTCTCGGGTAGGACTGTCCTCCTTGCTTGTTTTGAGAAGGTGGGGAACCCGTCGGAATCCTCTCCTAGGTACTCGACTTCTTGCTCGCGCTCCCGGTGGCGTTTGTCAATGATTGTATGGGCGTCGCGGCCGGTGTTGATTAGGTGACGTAGATCCTTTTCAAGCTCTGGGTCGGGCTCACGGTGGCCACAACCTCCCGAGGGTCCCGCCTGACTACCCTCCGCTCCATCTTGGCTTGATCTAGTGCCTCCAATTTAACTTGTTTGGATTGAGTCCGCCTATGGCTACTGCCATGCTGGGATAGTGTGGAACTGAATGTATCGGGTTTTGCTGATCGAGTTGTTCGTACGCACGCTCCGCCAGTTCAGCCAGTTGCCTAGTGTACTTGTCCTGTGGCATTGCCCGGGTAATAAGATCAATGGACACGATAGTGGCAAGAGGAGTACGATGTTGATGTGATTGAACTGCTTCAAACACGTGGTTCAAGTTCATGATTGGTAGATTTGCTGCAAGGCGACAACGGCGCTCTGCTCTTGCAGCATTTCTGGCGTGCCGTCGAGTTCTTTGAGCTTCAATTTCTTCTCCGACAATGTTGGCCGTGAGCTCATCCTACGAGACATCATCCAGGTGACGTTCATGTCGCGGATTTCTCTCTAGTTGCTCTTCCTCTTCGCCTTCTTGTGCAGCAATGAGAGCGAAGAGTTCTCTTTCCGGAGAATAGCTTCCCAAACTTGACGTGATGACCTCTGTGGAGCTATCTTCTTTGTAGATGGGCGACAGAGGAGTTCCCTCCTGGTACGGGAGGGTATTGAGGTAGGCAATAAGGCGTGAGTTGTCATTCTTGGCAAGAGGAGGTGGCTTCATGTTGGGTCAGTAGACGAATCTACCTTGTGGAGTTGATGTGATTACCAGGCCTAGTTGTGGACCTGATAAAGGGGTCTCCTCACTCGGATCCGAGTAGTAATCGGGGTCCTCGATCATATCCGTGTTGGATTGTGATCTGGATAGCGTAGCTTGGTAAATAACACCCGTGTTTTGGAGTCCGAACTGTAATCGATTTGGGTCGTAGTCTAATTCGCATAATGGTTTAAGCGCCAGCTCGTGAGAACCAGTCTGTCTAGTGGGAAGAGTCAAGTTATACTCGGACTCATCTCCCCAGCCTCTGACTAGGTTAGAAATTGAAAATTCACCAAATTTCTCAACGAGATCTTCCAGAGCTTGACGCTGGAGCTTCATGGCGTGCTGCTTCTTCTCTGGGACCGGCGTAATGTGGCGGTAAAAATTTCCAGCGGCATCTACGACGCAAACTCAGGAGCCAAAGATGAACGTCGTGCCTACTTTGAATGTGAAGGTTGGCTTAATGATGATTTGGGCCATCGAGTTCGCCAGTGGATTTTTAGCGAGATCCTCTACCTAGCGCGCCAGCTGTCGGTGTTTAGACCCGGCAACCTACCGAGGGGGGTGCCAAGGTAGTGTTTAGTACGAGGGGCTCGCTGAGATCAGGAACTCAAAGGTGAACTCAATCACACTATTTAGACAGGTTCGAGCCGCTAGATTGCGTAATACCCTACATCCTATGTGTTGGTTGTATTGAATTGCTTTGGAGGAGGTCACTACCTCACCTTATATTGCCGGGGCAGGGTTACAGATCGGTTGTTTATAAGAATACTAGTCGGATCCGAATAGACAAGTCCTACTCTAATTGCTACAAGTAGTTTCCTAATCCTCGACTAGTTCCTGTCTTGCCACGTAGACCACGCCATCCTGCACCGTAGTCTCTATGCCTGACACGTCTCGGTGTCCAGCCCTATATCTAGGACTGTCCAAACCTTCTGGTGGGCCCATAGATGTATGTACAACAGGACGCAAGGTTTAGACAGGTTCGGACCTCTGGAGAGTAATACCCTATGACCTGTGTTCTGGTGGATTGTATTGCTGATCGCAGGTGCGAAGGGTTAACGTGTGTTCGGGGGACGCCCTTGGCTGCCTTATATAGGCTGATGACCTAGGGTTACAATCGGATAGGATCTAATCCTTAGTGTTCCATGGAAAGCAATGTGAGTCGGTTTACAACAAGTATCTCGTGATATCTGGGCAGAATCCGTTCGCCCGACCTGCAACCTTGTGCTCCACATATCTTCATACCTTAGCCCGCATGGCGTGGTCGGACGGGCCTACTTGTCAGGGCTGACCACTATCCTGGTCGGTGGGGACCCGTGGGTACCCTTATCCCTTAAGGGTGATGACGAGTTGATGACCATGGTAAATAACCGTGGGCTGGCCATAAAAAATCATAGCTCAATAGCATAATACGAGAATAACAAACACAATCAGAAGGAAAAAGAGAAGAGTAGTAGCTGGTAGTGCTAAGAAGGAATTTCAATCTGAAAAGCAATGTAGAGTGGTCAACTTGGAGAGTGCGGCGATAACCACCGTATAGGGTTCGGGGCATGATAATAATGACAACTCGGTTATACAACCATGCTAATGCCACAACGCGATCCCGTCTTCGTCGCTAGGTCATGACCTAACATCATAGCTGGCGTCGAGGCATGACGATCACCACCGATGATGATGATAAGCAGCGAGATGGTGATGTCCTGCTGTTTAACATTTTGATTAGTGGATGCATGGGAGCTGAAAATTTAGGAGAGTAGAACGACGATGCATGTGGTCAAGGAGTGACGATGTGATCTAAACAAAGCAACGTGAAGATGATGTTTGACATGCTCGCCCATCAATATCAACCTTCATGTAATGTTCGAAGAGATGGAACCACAAGCACCATCTCGGATGTGTCCTCGATGACTGCATTGTAGTGGGCACAACTTCTTGGGAGTAGAAGCAGGAGAGAAGGGGTGAATACAAAAGGAGTTTTCGGGTTGTACCTTATGTTTGCAACAATGAATTTGTTGACTCCGGCGGTCAGTTCGTTTCGAGGGAAATGTGCAACATCCATAAGACAAGGAGATCATGCATGCATGGCTGTAGCGAACGGAGATTGCATAACAAACAAAAGAATGGAGATTTAGATATGATTAAAACTAAAGAGGATGCATTGAACCATTTACGTAGAGCTTAATTTCAAAAATCTAAGGATGATGTATCACTAACTAAAACTCTTAAACAAAAATGCACATCGACAATCAAAATTAAAAATAATATACCTATTATATATATTTTTACTTTCAAGCAAAACAAGAATATATTTGTATATAAGATATTTCTTTTTTTTTCTAGAATTCATGATAAGAAAAATATCAAAGAAACATTCACAAAACTTTGGATAATGCCATTAGGACAAAACAACTACATGACTAAATAAAAATATTAACATACATTTATCTGAAATAAAAAATATAAATAAAAAACTAGCTACCCGTGCTATTAACACGGGCCATATTGCTAGTTAACACGTGCAATAAGGGTCTATTTAGCCACAATTTCTGGCCACAATAAAAAAGCTGCTAACTTAGTCAAACCTGACCATCCTTGGTCATGGCAGAGTGTTGTGAGGTTGGACTTCAAACCAAATACTCACTCCATTCTCTTTTAATAGTCCTATTCCATCTTGGCACAATGACAAGAAAAGATAATCCTGCTTATCATCCATTAACCATGTCATTAGTTATTCCTCGTAAACAAGCGATTTATTACAATTCAGACTTCTTGATAACCTCGTAGCCAATCTTGCGTGGAGGAACGAAGTTTCGCGCATCAAGCCCGAGGCAACTATTAAATTGATGGATAGTTGACAATCAAAAGATAACTTTTCGTAAAGATCCACCAACACGGAGTCCGCAATGGAATCTTACTATTTGTAGAAATACTAGAACTTTTTTTTACCTCTAAACCTCTCACCAGCAATTAAATAGCAAATATATACTTGTTCTGCTGTTCATATGCCTCCCACCGTGCGTATCTTCGTTCCTCCACGCGCGTAACATGACGTCCAAACTTTTTGCCGGCCGTTGCAGCTGCATGATATCTGAGGCAATGAGCTCCGATTTGAATTCACGGCTGAACTTTTCAAAAGGAATACAGATCGAGCAATGCAAATTAATAACGCAAGATTTCGATCACAGTTCACCCACTCATGCATATCTCTCCCACAGGGTTGCGCGGGCGGGTACGAAGATATCGAGATCGACCGGCCAGCCGGTCTCTGCAAAGCCCGTGCCGTACACCCATCGAACGAACAATCTATCGCCAATGCAGCAAGCAAGGGCGCGCGTTGTTGGTTGGTACGTGACACCTTTTTCCTTCCTGGGCCGGGGCGTTGATGAAAAGCCTGCCGGAAAGCCTCTTACAGTCTTGCACTATGCTACTGATGACCAGTAGTTAGCTTTGGGTTTAATGCATCTGCGCCGTGGATGATGAGTTGATGACTGGTGAGCGGGAAAGAGAGAATCTTAACAAGGGCACGGAACAAGAGCTAAAGGTTGGGGATAAAGCTAGGATGTCCTGTACGTTCCAATCAGTCTCTACACCTTTCAGTTCCAGTCAAAAAGGTCGATCAAATATTGTTGCCAGCGTGTAGCGTACAGTGTGGTTAGATCAGAATTCAGAACAGCATTGTATTTCACTTTAGGCAGAGTATGTACTAATGAGAGAGAGAGAGAGAGAGAGAGAGAGAGAGAGAGAGTACTACGTATATATACGCGCCTTCGACCGCTCGTCCGGGAAGGGTTAACACGAGGGTTGACTTATATGTTGAGCGATCTCAGACGTCAGACGTACGCGTCGCACCATTTGTGTTACGTTCTTATAGACCCAACGCGTTTGCACCGTGTACACACACACCCAGTGGCACCGTGGATCGTAGTCTCGTAGAGGACGCGACGCGTACGAGATCCTGAGGTACAGCGTGCGGCTACGCTTAACAGCTGCTGGCACGATACGACGATCACGATACTCAGGCCCCTACTTCGATGCACTACAGTGTGCCATCGATCTGTATACTACGTATCCCGCGCCCGGGGATATACGTACTACGACAGGGCCTGTACGTACTCTCTGCACTGATGCGCTCATCATTTGCAAGGGGGGCCCGGAGAGAGAGAGAGGTAGAGGAAGAGACTTTAACTCGGGGGCCCAGTGCTGTCAGGCGGCGGGCCTGCGATAAGAAGTGTACACTACGCTTGCAGGTCGCATTCATTGGCGTACACGCGCTCCCACTGCTGACGCCCACCCTCGTAGCAGGCGCGTACATTACATGCAATGCCATGCAATGCCATGTATCGCGGGCGGGGGTCGATCGTCATGGACGACAGATAGATACTCCCATTCCATTCGGATCGCGCATTCAGTACGCACGCCCCGTGCGTACGTGCCTGGGTGATGCGCGCGCGTATCCGATCGACGGGCCCCGGCCCGGCCCCCGACGACGTCCACGCAGTGACGCACATGCGCGCGCACGCATGAGCCCACTAGCCGGAGAGGGCTCCTCACGTGCGCGCGTACGCGTATATATGTACGTGTACTGAGGAAATATGTATAGGAGAGCTGGATACTCGCACGTACGCACGCACGCCCGTTCGAAACTGACACGGTAGTGCGCTAGCTATAGCTGTGGTTATTGCAATAACAGTAGGCAGAGAGTACAGTAGTAAGTTTATTATTGATGCCGCACATACTAATGATCTTTTTTTTTTTGCATTGCTGATTGCAATAAAAAGCTGGGCAGACAATATACAGCAATAATGCGATACAGCCGTCGGCGTACGTCTACACTAATCAAGCATACTGCACGCAGCGCATCCATAGCTTATTACTATATCTCTATTTGTATAGTAAACTGGTAGGGTAATAATACATTGTTAAGGGAAATATACGACATTGTTGCTACTGTAGTATCTCTTAACAACGACCTAACAACCCACGCGTGCACGTACCTGGCGATCGAGAGGGAGAGCGGAGCCCTAGGACGACGCACGTCGTCTCCGTACGTACGTGCACGCGCGAGAGGGTCTCTCCGAGTTTTTATTGGCGAGCAAGCGGCAACATCTCACATCATCGACGCGTACAGCGTACTACGTGCAAGTAATTCATAGCGGCCTGGCCTGCCCGCGTCGAGAGAGAGATACGCATGGATCCATCATCCGTCTCGGCCGGTCGGATCCCCAACAGTGAGTTCGCCAGGCCGTACGCGTGCGCGCCCCCGGCCCGCGCGCGTGCGACATCGACACCCGGTGCCCCCGGTGGTGGTCTGGTGGATCCGGCGATCGATCGTGACGGATGCGCGCTGTGCGCTGCTGCCGTACCAAGATCCAGGAGCGGCGGAGCGGATCCCCGGCCGGCAAGTACGCCGCCGTCGGCCACTGTTGGAGGATGGCTGGCTTCGCTTCGATCGATCCCGTCGTTGTTATATCATTACGGCCTGTTCAGGATCGGAGCAGCTTGCTTTAATTTCCCCTTCACGAGATTGGACCTAATCCCTGTTCTAGCTATCTTTCCCGGTTTTTATTTGAAAGCCCGAAGATCACCTTGATATGATTGATCGATCGGCATGGTGGCCCGTTGCCCCTAGGTGTGGGGCTTCTTCCACAGTTGCACTATACCCAGCTCCAAGGCTCCAGGAACAATGCGGGCCGGGATGCCGATAATCAAAGCTGTTACAGACAAAATCCACTTATTCTGTACCCCACGCTTTCTTGCTCCGAAGAATGAGCTAGATTAGGATACACTCTCTTTTTTAAAAAAAAGTGGATTAGGATATAAATACATTCTCATCTCACGTTCTGTTCCATATGTCCACTCTGTAAACTTTAGCCAGTTTAGAACTTTAGAAGCATATTTTCAGCTGGCTAAACTTTAACCATGGGTATTTAGATCCACTAGCTAAATGCTAGTTGTTACTATACTACCCTTCCTCCTATCTTATCTTCTCCCTATCCTCCTATTCTCCTCCCAAAAGAATCTGCTTGGCCTCCGTTGACCTTGCAGCACACCGGCGGGGGACGGCTGCTGGAGGGCGAGGGCGCCCCCCCACGTAGGAGCGGCGGCGGAGGCATTCCTAAGCTTCTCTCGAAATCCGTGCGGTGCGTCGCTATCTCGGAACCAGTCTTGAGGTTGGCAGTGGGCGCAGGCTGCTGCGGGGCGCCAACGGTGGAGGGAGCGTGCTTCACGATGCTCAAGCATGTACTCCCTCCGTCTCAAAAAACATGTCATCTTATGATTCAAAATTTATCCCACAAAACATGTCATCATACTTAATTTGGCACGTGTGCATGCGCATGTGGGTATGAAACAGTCAAATTAGCGCCAAATATGGCTAATAAATAGGAGCAATTGAGGTCATTTTACCTCCTTATTAATGTATCCTAAAATATTTAAAATGACTTGTTTTTTAGGACGGAGGGAGTAAGCAGCATGAGGAGGATTGAATCCGTGGATGGATTGCCGCAGGAGATCCCACGATGCAGGCTCCATCAACATCTCCCTCTCCGCCGCCGCGGCCGTCCTACCTAGCGTCGGGGATCCCCCCACACGCCAGTCCTGCACCACCGAGCCGCGCCACCGGCAAGCTCCACCTCCGGCCGCGTGGTGGCCGGCGTGTGGGCGAGCCATGATCCGGGGAGGGGCAGCCCGCGGGGTAGGGCCCTGGGGAAAGGGAGGGGATAGGCTGGCTGGTAAAGATTCTATTGTGAATGAATGAGGAGTATTTTGATTTTCGTTGGGGTGACAACCAGCTAAAGCAATTGAAATTTAGGGTGACAAGGGATCCAAACAGGATCTGTACCTAGTCTTCACAAAATACTAGACACATTTTTGCTCAGCCAAACGTGGTTGACGTACGCATATCCCCAACGTTATGCCACTTGCGTATAAGTACTACACTACTGTAGGAGATTAAATACGTAGAAGAAGCACAAGCAACATGGAGGCCCTACTGGAGATGCAAAGAATCCAAATCCAGGCAGCCCTACGCACCCGTCCTCGCGATTCCTCTTCCCCCAAACGTCGTCCGATCGCACGCGTATCGCCCCCATTAACTCCGCTAATGCCCCCCCATGGGATCCGTTTCATAAATGAGAGAGAGTAGGGGGCCGGGCCGGGGCCCGGCCGGGGAGCAATCTACGGCGGGCCACGATTAATTCCCCGGCGCGCCTACGATCCCCCGGCCGCCATGAATTCCGCTGCCGAGCTGAGCGAGCTTCGAATCAAATCAAGAACTAACTAATCAAGCTACTGTTTCGTGATTCGTCGTGAGCCATGGCGGCCGGCCGGGCGCCATGATAGCGGCGGCGACGGCGAGTTGCCGAGGGCGCGGCTGGCACAAGGCAGGCTGCCGCATGCAGGCCGGCCGGGTTCGTCAAGGCTCCCATCGAGATCGCCATTATTCGACCTGGCAGTAATGGGATCGTCGGGCCATTAGTAGCCGATCTCGAGATGAAATGGCGCCATTAACTCCGTGGAAAAGCTTTTCTACCCGGCCGCGCCGGGGGCCCCGGGGACCAGGCGCAGCGGCTGCTAGTCTGCTGCCGCCATGGGCAACATGACGGGGGGGCTCGCCCTGATCCTTGGACGCGCGGGTTAAGGCGACGGGCAGGCATCTCAGTTAATAATGATGAGGTTCAAGACGGTGTTTTTTGTACGGGTGCATGGATCGATCGGGACAGACACGGATCGTCGGAGATGCTGCCGACTTTGATTGCGGCCGGGCCGGGCGGCCGGCGCCTTGCGTATGATTTTCAAGTCGTCGTAGGAGCGAGGGAATTTTTGAACCCTGATCCAGTTTTAGAATGTTCCTGGTGTAGAACTAAATGGATCTTTTTTTAGGCTTTTGCAAAGAAAAGGTACACTGTAACGAATAATAAAACTACAATAGTTTTATTAGATTTTTTTAGGAAAATTTATGTATACACAAAACTGTTGTAAAAAAATTTTAGTTGAAGCAAACTATAAATAAAGTATACAACTCCAGTACTAATACTTCGACCATTCCATGTCGCCAAAAAGATGATGAACCATCATTGCCGATCCCAGATGTTCATTGTTGACTTGTCAGGAAAGTTATATCATACCATGATCAATTGTTGCATTGGTCGGAACACATCGCGGACTTCATTGCACTGTACAGTTTGTATGACAGCATGAGAGCACTGCCGTAAACTAGGAGTACACGTTTCAGAATTTTTTTTTTAAAGAACTTGCACTTTAATTTGAATAACGTTTTGGTATTACTCCACAGACACTACACTTTTGGTCATTGGCTACGCTAACCATTCAATGAACATTATTCTAGACTTCAAAATGACGCGAAATAATTCTCCTTGTGTCCCGGCTACGCACGACACGTCCAAACTTATCTGATAACTGTGAATATTTAAATAAGATAAGGGAGTCGATGAAGACAACCTAATCAGATCTAAGCCGTTTGATAACTTGAGTAACGTCGAAAACAAACAGAATATTGGACAAAACTTAGAAAGTTCTACATGCAATCTAAGATAACTCGATAATTAGCCACACAACAATATCACAATATGAGACTTAACTCAAAAAGTACTTGATAGAGGTCGTAATGATCGGGTGATGGTACTTACAAGCTCGCCCGAGATCGAAGCCAATGCAGCTTTGCGCGCTAGAAGGAACTCGCTGAATCTACTCTATTCCTACTCCTAGGGTTTTGGCGGCATGCGCCAAAAGGTTGTATTGATTGATTGATTCAAAGATATCTGTTACAATGGCTAGGGGTACATATTTATACCCTAAACTAATGACTCTTAGTTAGCTACGATAATGACTCATACAAAACTTGCCTAACAATAAATATTTAAACAAAAGGAAATATTAAGATACATGGACTAATTCCCTTACGTAGAATCCCTCTCGATGAAGCTTCTGTCCTGTATCGTCATCAGGTTCTTGTTTCCCTTTCCTTTCATACGTGAGCTATTAACACACAACCTTGCTTCCTCCGTATGAACCTGAACGTGCAGCACTTAGACTCTTTGGGAATTTCACAGGCTCGATATGTGTGTTTCCTTTCCTTTTAAGAAAAGAATATTTGTTTCCTTATTCCAAGCTTTACGAGATTTTATCAGCCAAAATCTGATATCAACACTACCATCATTGTCATCCCAGATGTTCATTACTGACTGATAAGGAAGTTATCATGCCATGATCAATTTTCTGGCCTGAAGCCTGAACACATCGCGGGCTTCATTTGTACTGTACTGCAGTTGTATGACCACTACAAACTAGGAGCACGCGTTTAAGCAAAAATTCTAGAGAACTTGCACTTTTAATTTGAATAATGTTTTTTTTTGTAGTACTCCACAAAACTACTCTACTTCTGATCATTGATTGACCACACTAAAGCAATCAATGAACATTATTCCAGTACGTAGACTTCAAAATGACGCGAATTTCTCCTTTGCATTGTGTGTCCCGGCTACGCACGACACGCCTAAACTTATCTCCAAGACTACATGGGGTGGTACAAAAATGTATAGATGTATGTCTCATCGCTCACGCGTTTTTTGTATGTCACCGTTCACCATCACTCCATCAGGACATACGTGCGTCATGTACACCAATTCAAATCGATCCCGGCCGATGGAGAGATCCTAGCTAGCTAGCGTGCGCATCAAAGGAGCCACCCGTGCCGTGCCGTGCCGCGCACTAGAATAGTTCTCGAGCTAGCCGCGTGCCCGTGTCCGTGCGTGCGCGACTACTCGCCAACAGCTTGCAGGTTCAAAAAAATAAAAAATAAAAAATAAAAAGAGCTTTCGGTACACGCGGGTGGAGCGCGTACGTACCAGCTGCGGCGCTATTACACCGTGCCGATCCGCTACCTGCAGCCCGGCTATGCTCATCAATCGATCATCTCTGCCAGGCCAGTCGTAGCAACGTAACTCGCCGGATTTTATTTGCCAGATCGGCGTAAGGCTGTGCCAAGATATGCTCATCTGCCGAGCCGTGTGTGTGTAGTATGTACACGCGCACGCGCCAGGGGCAGTCACGTCCTGATCCGGGATCGAACATTCATCTCTCACTGCACCTGCGCTATGCATGGGAGAGTCGGAGTAATGCCATCGCCCGAACGATCGAGGACGTAATCGCAAGCTTTTATCATACCTGATCTGCCATCTACTGCTTTTGATGATGCAGGGATTTGTACGGACACAGATGTGGCAAATTTTCATTTCCTTTTTTTTAAGAATTAATCTTCCATTTTCTTAATCTTCTGCTTATATTAGTATACGTTTGTGCTAGACGCTTTGCCGATTTTCTCACCATACATATCACATATGTGTTGGAAATAATTGGCAATTCAGGATCGTGACTGCATACATCCGAACCCCCATCGGATTAAGTGTAGTTGATTTTTTTTTTATAAATTGCGAAAATGTTTTTTTTTGAAAATAAGCATGCAAAAATGTTCCTTCGACATCTTTTTAATTTTCTTGGCTTTGCATGCATCAGAAGAACTCGCTTCGTCCCTCGTCCCCGTGATAAAGGCAAGAACAGCCAAAGCCTCGTCCCAACTGCCATTGGAACCTTGTGGAGCGCGGGCCCCACGAGCCCCCACCTCCTGGCCCCTGCCCCTCCCATCCTTGGCTCGTTGCATCCTTCCCATCACCACCACCACCAGGGCAGTGAGCAGCTGCCGTCGCCACGCCGTTCTGACCTCTATAAATCAGCCGCCCAGACATTCCTCGCCATCCCCATCCATCCCTCCGCCCTGCTTCCTCCTCCTACCCCCGCGAACCAACCGTCCTCAACCTTTGCCGCCGCCGCGCTTGTTGCTTCCCGTGCTGCGCCTGCGTGTGCGCGGCTTGCGTTGCGTGCGTTCTTGGCCACCTGGACGGTCGCTGTCGGCTGTCGTCCTCCCCACTCTGCTTTTGTTGCTGTCGTCGTTGTCGTCGTCGCTGCCTTTTGGCCTTCTCCCTTTTGCTTTCCCACCTCCTGCGGCCTGCGCTCTCGGCAGCAATCATGGAGGCGCTGTGGCCTCGTTCCTGATCTCTCTCTCCCTCTTCCTCCGCTCCCTTCCCCGGTCGACAAATCAACCTGCACTTTTCTTTTCTTTAGCAGTTTCAGGTGTAGTTTTGGCACTAGCTGTGGCTGGCTTTTGGGCTCTCGCTTTTCTCCTCTGCACCAGCCTCCTCGCGGTCGCGTCCCAGCACTCAGCTTGCTTGGGGGCGCTTTCACTTTCTTTCTTGGCGCGCCTCAGAATCAGGTGCTCTTGGTGTGTGCGGGTTGGGGAGACTTCGCCCTTCTTGTTCTTGGCTGCCATTAGCCTCTCGCGATTCGCTTCAATTTCGCCCAACCACGCGTCGGGTTCTCTCGCTTGGGACTGAGTCGATTGGGACGTTTTGGGGCCGGAAATTTTCGTTGCTACTGCACAGAGATTTGCTTCCTGTTTTGGGTTCGCGCGAATCCGGGATGCTTTTGGGCGCTGCGAGGATGGAGGAGAAGAAGGGGCTGATGATGGGGAGGGAGAGGGATCGGTTCCCCGTCGGCATGCGGGTGCTCGCGGTCGACGACGACCCCGTGTGCCTCAAGGTGCTCGAGACCCTCCTGCGGCGCTGCCACTACCACGGTGAGCGCTGGCTCCATCCACATTGCCTACTGTTATATCATTATCTTCAGCTAATCCTGCTCTCACTTACCATCTGTCAGTTTGTAGATATATAACACAAAAATGGTACAATCCTGCACGTTCAGCACACTGTTTTTGCTGCTACTTGCAATTTATCATGCACTATCACTTAAATGTTCTGTAGCAGCAATAGTTACCACTTACCCCATGCAGAGTAAATTTCTGCCTTCCATTATCTGACATGTCTGTCGCAGCCATACCGCTGATGAGATTCATTATCTTACTGATTACACCATTGTTAACTGATAAGAGTATCCTTTGCTTCTTTAACAGTGACAACAACCAACCAGGCCATTACTGCGCTGAAGCTGCTACGGGAGAACAGGGACATGTTTGATCTGGTTATCAGTGACGTACACATGCCCGACATGGATGGATTCAAGCTCCTTGAGCTTGTAGGGCTTGAAATGGACCTCCCTGTCATCAGTAAGTTTCAAACCTTCCTATTTTTAGCAAATAGTTCTTGGTAGTAAGAGGTGCTCTTTGAGTAATGGCACTGCCGCTACATTTTAAATGTGAATGTTTAACCAACTGCATTTCTGTGCAGTGTTATCAGTGAATGGAGAAACGAAATCCGTGATGAAGGGGATTACTCACGGAGCTTGTGACTATCTCCTAAAACCTGTTCGTATCGAGGAGCTTAGGAACATATGGCAGCATGTTGTCAGGAGGAAGTTCAGTAAGCGCGAGCGCAGTAATCTTGAAATCTACAAAGATTTCAATAAGCCACCAAGTGCAGATTCATGCCATGGGCACAGTCAGATTGTTGGTGGTGCTTCTGACCAAAGTGGGAGGATCTGCAAGAAGAGGAAGGAAATGCATAGCGACGAGGAAGATGACGGAGAGGAGAATGATTTGCAAGAAGGTGATGAACCCTCAGCTGCTAAGAAGCCAAGAGTTGTTTGGTCAGTTGAACTGCATCGAAAATTTGTTGCGGCTGTCAACCAGCTTGGAATTGATAGTAAGAATTCCCAACCTCCCTTTGCTTTATGTTATTGTCCTTACATATTGCAGCAACTCATTTATGTTGTGTCCTTTGTTTTGCTGTTGATGCAGAAGCTGTACCAAAAAGAATTCTTGAGCTTATGAATGTGGAGAAGCTCACCAGGGAAAACGTCGCGAGTCATCTACAGGTATGGCATGTACTCCTGGCATCAATTGTTTTATTGACTCCTCTGCCTTTTTTTGAGCTGAGATGCATATGAACCAAAACCCTGATGGAAGGTGGGTCACCATGGGTCGAATCATAAGTATTTGTTATTAAAAAAATAATCTTATACTTATCAATGAAACTAAGTGTGCTGACTATAGCTTTGTGTTCCGGCTGGTGCTGAAGTGTCATGAAAGATACTGATTTACCATAACATTAACATTTATGTCTTAAGGTAGGGTGTTCAGTTGGTTTGGAACAGTGTACATTAATTGATGCAAATCAGTGTTATTTAATTCCTCTGTAAACCTGTGTACGTAGAGATATTTCATAAAGTTGTGTACACACTACTATTACATTTCCAAATTGGTCGTACACATACTAGAAAGTACGGCTAGCTCATTTGCATAGGTTTCCCATTTTACACCCTCAATCAACCATTTAGTAAAACATTTGGACTAACTTGGAAAGCAGTTCACTTGCAATTGTACATCTCAATCATATACAAATTATGACTTCACTGATTACATACTTACATCCATGTCTAATCAGTTAGTGCCGTGTGATATGCAGAAATACAGGCTCTACCTCAAACGGTTAAGTGCTGTGGCATCACAGCAAGCTAGCATTGTTGCTGCTTTTGGAGGCAGAGACCCTTCTTTTCTTCACATGGGAGCATTCGAAGGGATTCAGAGTTATCAGCCTTTTGTGCCTTCTGCTGCTCTCTCATCTTTCAACCCACATGGCTTGCTAACTGGAGCCAGTGCAGCAACATTTGGGGTTCAAGAGCTTGCTCCTGCCATGACAGTTCAAACTGCTACCAACAATGGCATAATAAGTCACTGTGGTAGTGATGGGAGCAAATTCCAGTATGTCGGCTTGCAAGAAAACCAACACGCAAATCTGGCACAAGGATCGACCACATCACTTGGGCTGCCCCAACTTGAACAGAAGTGGATCCACCAAGAAAATAATGATTTGTCTACTGTCTTTTCTGGGAGCGCACTGGCTAACAGTCTGTCCGGTGCACTTCAGAGAGTTACAAGCAGTTCATTGCCACCGCAAGAACTTTTGGAGTGCACACAAGCCAAACTTAGCATCCAGACATCGATGCCAATGCCATCTATGAATTCAGAACTGGTTGAAAGGACTATTGGAATTTCATGTAATTTGCAGGATTCAAGTGTATCCCACCAGGGTGCCCTTCCAATAAACGAGGGATTTTCTGCTGACAAGTTACAGTTGCATGATCCATTCGATGGCACTAGTGGAACAAAATTTTCAGTAACCATGCCTGTTTGTCCTTCTGGTAGCCTTACAGCAACCAACAATACCAAGAGTGGTGCCAGTTCCTCTTGTGGCACAGTGCTGCTTGCTCCTGATACTGGGAGACATTCAAACTACATGCAGTTCGGAGGTGCATCGAACTCTAGACGTGAAATGGATGGAATGAAACAAGATCATCTACAGAACCAAGGATTGAGCATTGGAGGTTTCAGTCATGATTTTGGTGCCTGTATGACTCAGCAGACAAATGCTAGTATGTTACCTCTTACACCAGAAGTGAAGATTCACTCATTAACATCAGAGGATAAACTGAAGCAGAAGAATGTTTGTGATTTTGGGATTCCAAAGCTACATGGTGGTGTTAGCTCTACTAGCTGCAATTTTGATGGTCTTCTCAGTTCCATGATCAAAGCGGTAACGACTTTAGTTGTCATAGTTCTTATTTCCTGATTTTAGAAAATTCCCACAGCTTTTCTGCTTGAATATATATTTTCTATCATATGTTTCTGTATGGATATTTTGGCTAGTAGATTCAATGCTTTTCTGTAGTCTTTACTATTAATTTTGCAAGTTACAATTCCTTCCCTAACTGGAGCATACCTATCTGGCCCACAATGAGCACTTGAAATGTTGTACTCTTGTGAAAAAACTTTTGTAGGGCCAAACTGACCATAAAACAATATACACAATCCTTCAAA
Organism: Setaria italica; assembly: GCF_000263155.2. Classification (NCBI taxonomy): domain Eukaryota; kingdom Viridiplantae; phylum Streptophyta; class Magnoliopsida; order Poales; family Poaceae; genus Setaria; species Setaria italica. The sequence goes on along the minus strand of NC_028453.1, from coordinate 3,758,104 downwards.
TATGATTTACTGAAGCTTTAATTCTAATGCAGGAGAAGGATGATTTCTCATTCACGGATAATGACCTGGGGTGCGACTTCTTTCCACTTGGTGCCTGCATATGAGGGTTCTTAATACCCCTCTTGAAGATCAGTCCTCTACTGATGCGAGAAGGTTGTACAGTACATTATTTAGTAGCATTAGCCAGTTATGCTGCCTGATGCGTTAGTATGTCTAGTACTGTGCACACTAGATGATATACTAGGGATACAAGTAGCGAAGGATAATGGCTTGTAATCTGCACTTTCACCTTTTCGATGAGAAATGGAAGTGGTTATGGTTAGGTAAAAGGAGCAAATGTACTGCTCCAAATTCATTTTCATCATCTTACATTTTACTTAATTCATTTCCGTATGACATTGCGCAGATGACATTATAAGTTTATAACCTGATGTCTAGTACGCTGAAGCGTGTAAAACTGAAACTCAGTAAACCGAATATGATATACTTCTGGAAAATCAGAATGACATAAATATATTAGAAGTAAAATCCAGAAACACCTAAATTTTACGATAGAAGTTCCAAAAAATGAAAAAATAGAGTCTGCTAATGACATCATTGTTTATCTGCTAAAAGATACATGTTGCTGATGAACCCTAGCGTACCAAGACACTACAACCTCTAGCAATGACCAGATGGATGCTTGAACTGTGATCATCACCATCCTAGTCACCAAAATCACCGATTTCTTGAGCTCTTCATGCGACGCGGAAATGCATATTCCATCAATTCTCACGTTTGCAAACACGGCAAACAGCTTCCACTATCCTCTTCCGTTCTATTGGCTTTGTCAGGTGCAGATCCATCCCGGCATCGATAGCCTTCTGCAGATCCTCCTCCATCTCATGAGCAGTCAAAGCGATGATTGGCGTGTGAATCTTGTAGCGGTGTTCTTCCTCTCGGATGAGCTTTGTCGCTTCATAGCCATCCATATTGGGCATCTACGTTAAAAAAAAGGAAATATTAGCTATGTCAGACAGTCATCAGTTAGAGTTTCGTGTGTGCAGAGGCATAGTAACAAGTTTTGGTTGAACAAACCTGGCAATCCATGAAGATGACATTGTATGGCAAGGGCATTGCACCCTCTTCTGAAACACTGGCTTGCTCAAGAGCTTCTTTGAACAAGTTCACAGCCACGGCTCCATCTTGAGCTACTCTTACAGTTGCCCCCAGTTGGCTCAGCATTTTCCTTTGGATTGTTTGCAGCACCAAAGTGTCTTCAACCAGCAATACTTGCATCCCAGCCATGGGCTTCTCATCTTCAGGTTTCTGTTCCTGAGCCAAGGATGCAGTCTCAGTTGATGCCGCAGCTTCCTGTGGACCATGAAGAACAATCTCCGGCAAATCTTGCTGCTGACTGGTGCCAGCAATCTCAGGACCAACTTGAGAAGAATGTGCTGTTGCATCTGAATCTTGGAGGTCTCTCAGGGTCATGAGAAGCGTGAACAACCGAGACCCGTGCACGGGCTTTCGCAGGACGAGATCGCAGCCCAGCTCCTTGAACCTCCACAGGTCATCAGAAGGGGTCCTGATATCGTCCAGCAGAACAACTTTGCATGGAGCCTGGTGCTTGATCCTGACAAGTTTCTCCATTTCCAGGAAAACGTCCTCCGATTCACCACAGGAAACATCGATAACAACAAGGATGCCAGAAGGATTGCCCCCATGGCTGCCTCTCCTGGGGCCAGTGCTGTTCCTCAGCGCCGGCAGGACATGGCTGACCATCTCCTTGGAGCTGAAGCACCGGTCGTCCCCCTCATCGGTGGTAGGCGACGCCGATGCCCTTGCAGCAGGTGTCGTGCCATTGTGCAGCACATTCTCCATCGTCGAGGCGATGAACTCGGGGTGCAGGACAAGCCAAACTTTCACCCCGATGCTCTCCATCCATGTCTGCAGGATCCTCATGGTCTCACCACCGTGGACGTAGAGAATGCAATGAAATCCCTTGAAGCTGCTGGCCTCTTGGAACACCGAGGCTCTGAAATTGGAGCGGCTCAGCGGGTCCGACGGTGTTGATGTTCCTTCTTCTATGTCTTGGGGTTCTTGCCTCCCGCTCATCTTCAGAAGCACGTTGAACGCGAAGCATGTTCCTCTCTCACCGGGCTGTTTTTCCTTGATGCTGATCTCTCCTCCCATCAGACGAACCTGCGATCGACATGCGTCAGCTAAAGCGAAATCTTACAAAGAAAATGAACAAGAGTTACATATATGTATATGTTTAAAAACAAAATCTTACAAAGAATCTTTAACATATAAAACAGGAACTTACAAAGGATTGCACGATCCCGAGCCCCAAGCCGGTGCCGCCTTGCCCATTATTCACCTGGACATAGTTCTCAAACACAGACATCCTCTTCTCCCTGGGGATCCCTACGCCGGTATCAACCACCTCAAAGTAAAACTCAACCAAGTCATCAGGGTCATTCTCCACGTGATCCTGGTCGTCAGGATCCTCCCTTGCTCTGAACAAGAATCCGAAGAAGCCGCTGCCGACGCAGCACGTCGGGCACCCAAACCTCGAGGGAGGACTGGCGCTGCTCCCGGCGATCGGGCGGTTCGCCCATGCCCGGAGGACGACGTGCCCCTCGTCGGTGAACTTGAGGGCGTTGCCGAGCAGGTTGTCCAGGATCTGCTTGAGGCGCTTGCAGTCGCCGGTGACGGCCGCGCATCGCAGGACCGAGAAGTCGCAGGGGTCCCAGACCACCTCGAGCCCTCGCCGGACGCCCATCACGCTGGCCAGGTCCACAGACTCCTGCAGGACGTCGGCCATGCTGAACTCGGCTTCCTGCAGCTGCATCTTCCCCGACTCCACCTTGCTTGTGTCCAGAATCGAGTTCAGTATATCTGCAAAAATCAAATTCAAGAATTCTAGAAATAATGTCGTGAAATATAAAATTTGTAGACGATGATATGAACATGTTTGATGCGAATTGAGACGAGATAGAAGGAAGACTGACCGAAGAGCTTCTTGGTGCAGACGGCCATCTGGTCGAGGTTATCCATGATGCCGGGGAGCGCGTGGGCCTCCGGGCGGGACATCTCGACGAGGCCGGCGATGGCGGAGAGCGCGGAGCGGATGTCGTGGCTGGCGCTGGCGAAGGCGTTGCTCTTGTTCATGCTCTTGCGCTCCGCCTGCCGCAGCGCCTCCTTCTGCCGGACCAGGTCGGCGTTCAGCGACGCCTCCCGCGCCGCCGCGCGCCGCAGCGCGCGCACCGCGAGGACGCACGACGCCGCGGCCACAGCCACCGCGGCGCACACGAAGACGGCCACGGGGATGCACATCGACCGGAGCATGTCGTCCTCGGTCGGCCCGCGGAGCACCAGTCGGAACCCCTGCAGGTGCACGGCGTTAGGAGGAAAGCATGCGTAGAACATGTTAGCTCAGCCCAAAACCTGTCTTGGTTTCCTTTTTTGTGAATGGAAAAACACTAACATGAACGTGGTAATACTACGTACACGCGTATCGTATCAGCATTTAGGAAAGGAAAATACTCGATCCATGCAATTAAGGATCAAGTAATATCTGATGATTTGCAGGAAAGATTTCTGTGATACTTGCCACGTCCTTACGTTACCATAAAAAGGAGCATGCTGCATATACGTGTAGACTGTAGACTAGTAATACGTGCACACGTACCAGTTGTACTCCGGAGACGTTGAAGTTCGTGCACGCGACTTTGTACTTGTTGTACAACCCGTGTCCGACGGCGACGAGCTTGCCGAGCTTGGGCGCGTCGATGGTGGCGGCGGCGCACCTCGCCTTGGAGAACGCGCGCATCTTCTGTTCCTTGGTGTCGCCGTATCGGGGCTGCCGGCCGAGCAGAAGGGGCTTGTAGTCGGTGGCAGTCGCCGGCGCGTCGCTGACCGCGTAGTACACGTCGAGGTCCTCCTGGTGGCCGACGCGGTCGGCGGCGGCGTCGAGGAGGCCGTCGACGGCGACGGCGGCCGAGACGACGCCGGCGTCGCCGGCCGGGGCCGAGAAGAAGAGCATCCGGACGCCCGGGCGTGCCCACCCGGCGCCGACCGACGCGCGCGAGGCGTTCTCGCTGCCGAGTAGGGCCCACGTCGAGCTGGGCAGGCGGAGCCCCGCCGCGGCGGCGGCGGGCCTCCCGACCAGGCCGCCGGTCGCCGGATCCACGGGCTGGGTGCTCCACTTCCACCCGTTCTGCGCGTCCGTGAACAGCGCCCTCGCCCGGCCGCCCTCGCCGCGGTAGTAGGCGAACGCGGCGCCGTCGGCGCCGGCGTACGACACCTGCGCGAGCAGCGGCTGCATGGCGAAGGCCATGAACATCTTGGACCTCACCTGGCAGTTTCAACACAGGTCAGCCACAAAGCACGTGTCTTTGGTTACTTAACTTGTGTGTAGGATCGACACGGAATCGCGACGGAAATGGAAACGCAGAAGTGTACTTGTTCAGAGATAATGGAAGCTGATGAGTCGTTGTTGCTCGTCGGGTCCTGCTGCATGGCGGCGCCGGCGATGGCGACGGCGGCGCGGTTGGCTGCCAGGAGGGGCTGCATGCTGCCGGCGATGTGGGTGAACGCCACACCCATGGCGCTTACCTCGGTTCTGTTCATGACACGTGTCACGTCCCACGAGGAGACGTAAAACACCATAAGAAAGATCAACGCGACGCCTCCGACGGCAGCCTGCACGCAGATGTGTGAACGTAACGTATATGCTAGTGAGACACATGGGTGCGATAATAAATACTGAACATTTTTTATTAAATGTTACGATCATTTGAAACTTAACCTATACATACTTTTTTATAAAAAAATATTAATTTTTAATTCGATTTCACGTTTCTTTCCAAAAAAAAGAGACCTCGATTCGAGGCCTGTTACTGTGCGCAAGTGCAAGTTAATTTTAAATAAACACTACTCCACACGAAACACACACGAAGACACAATAAAAGAAGTCCGATGACCATTCCTTACCATGGGCAAAAGCACACGGAAGTATTGGAGAAAACACCTGCTTCTTCCTCTAACCTTTCCTACCCTCGCCATGGCCACTCGCAAGCTTTTCTTACCGCAACAGTCTCAAAGTCAAAGGCAAGAAAGCAGGCACGAGGATGGGAAGCGGTTGACTTGTGAGTGACCAGTGTCGGGTCTCCTCCTTTTATAGGCGCCCGGCCAGGAAACCAGGAGAGAACAGAGAATCCCTGCACGGTTTTCTTCAACGCGCCGCCTCCGGTTTCGATCCAAACCCACACGCGGTTTTTGACCCGACGTGCAACGGCGTATAAAAACGATACTGTACACGATCCGCCGTTAATTATACCATACACAACAACGATCCGCGTTTAGATATCGGCCAGAATCCACGAGTCAGCTATCGTCTGATCCTTTCATTATAACCGTCGAGATTCCACACGTGCTGATGACACGTGGCGCATTTAGCACGGGCCTTGCATCCGTGAGCGTCGGATATCCTATTTTGATTTCTTAAAACCTGTGTAGATCTGCACGATTTCGTCGATACTTTCCTTCAATTTATATGGAAGACCGGTTATTATTATTATTTTTAAGGTAAAAAATAGAATGCCTACAACACACGCGCACGACCACTCGCACCGCACGTTCACACATGCGGTGACTTTACACAGACCATGTAAAGATTAGACGGCTCTATACCGCGAGAAATGCACGGTACGACTGAATACGTATTTATGTGTGTACCCCATAGCTACGCATGCAAAATAAGCCTACTAACACTCGTGAGGCTCGAGAGTCGAACTTTCGAGCGGTTGCTTGCACAATCGCAATCCAACCATTATGCTCCTCGCACGGACTTAGTATTACACCCAAATAACTTGGATTTGAACTTAGAAACTTTATGTTTAAATTGCTATGGTGCACGATTGAGTAGCCATATTATATCTTCGCTAATTATTGAGATGCAAATAAACTAGCCTAAGCAAATAAAGCCCACCTTGGCCCGATGGCCCGTCAAGGCTAAGCCCAGCCCGTGGCTCTAATATGCTCAGGCTTGATGCTGATTTTGCCGGCACGAAATAAAAATGGGCGAGCTCAACCGATCTGATTATTTATTTTTAATTATTTTTACACGTAAAACTAGTGGCCGGCCGGGCCCGAAATAAAAATGGGCGGGCTGAGCCCGGCGCAATTATTTATTACAATTATTTTTACACGTAAAAATAGTGGCCGGCCCAACCCGAGCCTGGCCCAATAACAGCCCAAAAACTCCGGCAAGTTGCCTCTTGTGGGCGTGATTTTTTGGCCCGAAACAATCCAGGATTTTCCTCGGCATGGTTCGAGGTCGAGCCCTGCCCGGCACAACTTTTACCCAGGTCTAAAATAAACTATAAGTTGCTTTATACACGCCATCCCAATATTTTTTGGCAGCTTTAGCGAATGGTCAGTGATAAATATTGTCTTTCAAATCATTGCGTGGGTTAAGCTGTCCGACAATCCATAAGTAGCGTACGGTGTATTGACGTACATGCAAATTTGTGTAATGGTTGCAACGGTGAACACAATTTGATATCGATGTACTCTATTTGATCAACTCGGAAGTTAAGATATTATCGTACGTGTTTTCAGTTGAAATGCTAAAAGTACAAAATTGATTACTCGGTCCACGTAAAGAAGTTATTATGAACGTGCGCGTTATTAAATGATAAAGATGTCTGAAGAGTTAGGGTACGTTTGGTTCCCTTTGTTTATTTTTAACAAGTGTCACATCAAATGTTTAGATACTAATTAGGAGTATTAAACGTAGGCTATTTACAAAATCCATTACATAAGTGGAGGCTAAACGGCGAGATGAACCTATTAAGCCTAATTAATCCATCATTAGCAAATGTTTACTGTAGCAACACATTATCAAATCATGGACTAATTAGGTTTAATAAATTCGTCTCGCCGTTTAGCCTCCGCTTATGTAATGGATTTTGTAAATAGTCTACGTTTAATACTCCTAATTAGTATCTAAACATTCGATGTGACGGGTGCTTAAAAATAAGCAACCGAACCAAACCCGGCCTTAAACTACTTCGACTGTTTTGTACTAGATGAGAAGGATTGCTTCACAGGGCGCCACGTGGGGTTGCTACAAAAGTGGCTACCAACATCGTACTTTTCTTTCTTTTTTTTATCTTTTCTCTGATTTTGTACTTTTCGACGCCTTAGTAGCTCGCACTGTAACCTGTCATTCTCAGTATAAAAAATTTTTATGTGAACTTTTTGATCGTGGTCTAAGAAAGCTGCAACGTGAAGGATATCCTAAACACCGGAATTAAACAAGCCTTGAGCTTTAGCAAAGAAGGAGACATCCATGGCACATCGAAAAGAAAGATACCTTCGGCGTGCAAGTGCTACTATGGCACACAGCGGCACTGTCACGAACCTGGAGAGGATCAAGGTGTAGAAGAAGGGAAGAATTCCAGAGAGGGAGAGGGAATTTTCAAGGACGACCACGAGGATGATCTATCACAAGTCACAGCGCGTACGTCCCAGGCGTAGATCAAGAAGAACGCAACTGCAATCACTGTAAAAGGATACTGTGCACGATCCGCGATTAAATGCGCTATATACACACGATCCGCGTTTAGATATCAGCCAAAATTCATGAGTCAACTACTGATATCGTAACATTCTTTTATTATCCATGTGATATCGTAACATTCTTTTATTATCCATGTGTTGATCGAAACGTGACGTGTTTCGCTTAAAAAATATCAGATACGCTATATTTGATTTGTTGCATCTTTATAGATTTACGCGATCTCTTCCGATTTTGTAGATTCACGTACACAATCCACATGCACCGCCACTCGCTCCACATGCACGGGTGGACATGCACAAGTGTGCACACCTAGGCTATACACTCTCGGTACGTGAAAAATCGTGTGGTACCACTAAATGCGCATGCGTGTGTAAACCCACAACCACAACTAGCAAAGCACATATAGGACAAGTCTCCATGCACTCGGAGGGCTCAGGTGGCTGCTTGCACAACCGCAAGTAAACCATTACGCTACACGCACGGCTCGATATTACTCCAAATAACTTTGCATTTGAACTTAGAAATTTATGTTCAAACACGGATGCCATGATTATATATTCGCTAATTATCAAGATGCAATTTTTTGTTTAGAGTAAAGGGTCTGACCCGCTTTATTTCAAGAAACAAAGCGTACCACCATTCTACACGGTGTCGCCAGGGTTGGTGCCATCGTCACGTCTCTGCAGCCCCACTAGGACTGAACCCCACGATACCCTCTCGAACTTGAGGCTTGACGAGACGTAGAACTGATCCACGGGATCCTTGGTGGACCAGTCCTCTCTGTTCCAGTAGACTGATGCATTGTGCCATCTCCTCGTGTGTGTTCAGCTTTAGCAGCACGCACCATCTTCTCAGCATCTTGGCGATCGAGCACAGGATTTGCTCCCCTCCTCGCTGCGCCCTCCCTGAAAACACATGTTACGTTATTGCGCAATTTCCATAAGGACCATAATGTTGGAGCACAGGTACAGTTCAAAACTGTATTCCTATTGTTGCTAATCCACCACTTGCCAACTGACTCAAAGTCAGCTCCCAGTTGTTTCACAAAAATTTCTGAGATCACTGCTCATACAAAGGTGGCAACGCAGCATTCAAAAAATAAGTGATTAACAAATTCATCCTCTTTGCAAAATAAGCAAGATTTATCATCCAGGTCTCTCCTCTTACTAAGGTTATCTCGAGTTAGAATTTTATTATTATATAGTAGGCACACTCAAACCCCAGACCGCTAGTATAGAATGGGAGTGACACCTCTAAAGTTTAAAATAGAGTAGAGAGATTCATAAGTTATTGTGCCCAGCCCGCGGCTCTAAGGGTGCGTTTGGCTCCGAGGATGAGATGGGATGGGACGGGTCGATCCCATTTTTAGGGATGTTTGCTCCCCCGACGGGCGGCGGCGTGAGCTCCGACGGCCACGCGATGACGGTGACGCGGAGGAGGCCTCCATGGCTGGTGGGGTGAGCTCCGGGCACGGCAGCCAGCCTCCATGGACGACATGGACGACGCGGCAAGCTCCTACCCCCAACAGCCACGAGTGTGAGCGGCCAGCTGGCCAAGCAGCTCCATGAAGAAGATATGGATGGCAAAGAAAAAGAAAAATGTGCATAGGATGACATGTGAGGTCCACACAAAACTGTAGTTAACGGTGTCAACAATATCATCCATACCACCACCTCAACCCTATCCAACCAAACAGAAGACAGGACCATCCCATCCCACTTAAACCAAACGTTAAACGGGATCATCCCATCCCATAAAATTGGAACGGGATCATCCCATCCTACTTTGTCTCCGAACCAAACGCATGCTAATAGGGCGATCCACGATTAAATGGATATTGTGTACGATCCATGATTAAATGCACTATATACACACGATCCGCATTTAGATATCAGCCAAAATTCGTGAGTCAACTACTGATATCTCGTCGGTTCTTTTATTAGGGCTTGTTTGGAATGGAGGATTGGAAAATACAGGAAAGGGAAAAAAATACAGGAATATGAATGAGATGTGGTGGCAAAACAGAGGAATAGAAACACATAGGAATTTTGGATGAGTTGGTGTTTGGAACGTGGGAATAGAAACGGATAGGAAAACTTGGAAGTGAGCAATTTAAGATGAGTTGGTGTTTAGAAGGAACATGATTTTTGTTGTCATTTTCAAGTGGTAGTAATTACTAATAAGTAGGCTCACTTAGTCACTACACAAGAAATTTCCTATCCTAAGTCAGTAAGTCACTAACATCTGGACCCATTCAGCCAGCTACCCCACACATTAGTGATAGGCTTGGTACTGCGATCTTATCCCTTTCACGATGCATCCTCTCTTTTGACCCTTGGTCTTATCTCTTCTGCAAGCACCGAACTCCATGGCCTCTCGCTCATGCCACACGCAGGGTCGCAGGGGAAGCCGTTGCATCCAGGTCTCGACAACCAATTGCAGGCCTTCGACGTCTTTCGCATCGGGAAGGTCCGCACGGCCGCACCCCTCTCGACTCTCGAGTAGGCACTTGGTCGGAGAAGGCGAGAAGAGGCATGCTTGATGGTGAGGTGTTCCTGCAGCTGTGCAAATCTCGCTTCGACGCCGGCGGCTAAGTGGCTGAAATCTAATTACTTCTAGTTTCCCTCGTCTCTGCATTCTTTTGCGCGCTCTTTTTCTCTCGCACACACGCGTGCGCCTCCATCTTCCATGAAAACTTTGAGTCGGAGCGGATGTTTTGGTTCCTGCGTCTTGTGAAGAAAGCAAAGCCTTTCCAGAGGAAAGGCGAGGTCCATTCCTCCGTTCCAAACAACACGTGATATCAGCAAAACATAGGAAATGGATTCCTCCGAAATTCCTTCAATCCAGACAGGGCCTTAACCGTCGAGATTCCTCACGTGCTGATCGACACGTCACACGTGGTGCATTTCACTTCAAAAAATATAGGATGAATTTGATTTATTGCATCTTCGTAGATCTACGCGATTTCTTCGATTCTGTAAATTCTTACGAGCACAAACACGACGTCCGCAATCCACACACACCACCACTCGCACCAAATGCACGCACGCGGACACACACTTGTGCGTGCCTTGTACACACGTCTAGGCTCTGCACTCTCAGCACGCGAGAAACACGTGGTAGCACTAAATGTGTATGTGTGTGCGAATCCACAACCACAACTAGCAAGGTGTATATAGAACAAATCTACATGCGCTCGTAGGGCTCCGGAGTCAAACTGCCGAGTGTCTACTTGCACAACTGCAAGTCAACCACTACGCTATGTGCACGGACTCGATATTACTCCCAAATAACTTTGGATTTGAACTTCAAAAATTTATGGATGCCAAGATTATATATTCGCTAATTATCAAGTTATTGTATACGTGCAATCCTAATAACGTTTTGGTGGTTTAATTGAACACCGAGTGATAAGTATTGTCTTTCAAATCATAGCATGGATTAGACATGAGCAAATGAAGCTCGGCCCAGCCTAAGCCCGTCGGGTTAAGCCTAGCTCGTGGCTCTAATAGGGCTAGGCATGGCACTGATTTTGCCAGCCCAAAATGAAATGGGGCGGCCTTAGGCCAGCCGATTGTTTATTTCAAGCCCGAGCCTAGCCCGATAATGGCCCAAAAATTCCGGTCCGATGCCTCTCGTGGGCAGGCGTGGGCCTGATTTTTCACCCGGAAACAAATTGGGCTTTTCCTTGGCCCGACGTTTTGCTCAGGTCTAGCGTGGATTAAGTGTTGTCCGACTAATGTTTGCTTATGCTGCCAAATTGCCGTCCAAGTTCAATATGGAAATTCTTTCAGAGGACTTAAAAAATCTGTTAGGCAGACGGATTCGCATCTCGTCCACGGAGGGTGAGTCAGGGCCTAAGATCAGGCCGAATTTCGGCGTAGTCGATGGACTGTCCCTACAAACAATTCGCGCTAAAATTGATTATTGCAACTTTCCACGTCGATCCTTTTTTATTACATCTTGTTCCGTGCAAATTTGTGTAACGGTTGCGACGGTGAAAGCACTTTGGCATTAATGTACTCTATTGTGGATGGAATTGAACAACTTGGAATTTGAGATATTATTGTACGTGTTTTCACATGAAATGCTAAAAGTACGGAACTCATTACTCGGTACATTGTTAAACTACTTCCATGGTTTTGTATTTTGTAGATGAGAAGGATTGCTCCACTGGACACCACGTGGGGTTTGTCATCAGTTCCCACAAACGTGACCACCAAACGTCGTACTTTTCTTTTTTTACTTTTTCTTTGATTTTGTACTCTTCGGGGCTTTAGTAGCTTGCGTTGTAACGTGTCATTTTCAGTATAAAGATTTTTATGTGAACTTTATATAGGGTCTCAGGAAAGTTGCAAGGTGAAGCACATAGATCCTGAACGCCAGAATTAAACAAGCCTTGAGGTTTAGCAAAGAAAGAAATGCACCCATGGCACGTGTAAAAAGAAAGAGACCTTCAGCGTGCAAGTGCTACCATGGCACACAGCGGCACTGTCACGAACCTGGAGAGGATCAAGGTGTAGAAGAAGATAAGAATTCCAGGGAGGGGAGAGGGAATTTTCAGGGACGACCACGAGGATGATCCATCACAAGTCGCAACGCGTACGTCCGAGGAGCACAAGAATAAGAAGAACGCGACTACGTACAATCACCGCAAAACGAAACGGAAGACGGTCACTCTTCTTTACGCCTTCCGGTCCAAACAGTCGACGACGCGTCACGGCCTGTGCGCGCGTCCGCGGCAACCAGCAACGACGTGCCGCCTGTACGCCCGCGCGACGCCCACGGGCAACGACCACGCCTCGGTGCGCATAGCCACCAGGCCGCACGGGGCAACGTGCCAGGGTGCGGTGCACGCGTTCCGGCGGCAGGGGGTGCGGTTCGGGGGCCAAGCGTGTTGGCCGTGGCCCATGCTGACGAGCATACGGAAAGCGATTTTGCCTCGACGTGCAACTGCAACGGTAAATGGAAAAAGGATACTATATGCACGATCTGCCATTAAATGTACTATATACAAGATCCGCGTTTAGATATCAGCCAAAATATGCAAATCAACTACTGATATTGTCGATTCTTTTATTGATTCCTCACGTGCTGATGACACGTGGCGCTTTTAGCATAAAAAATTCGGAAACGCTATATTTGATTTTTTTTCCATCGTCCAAGATCCACGCGATTTATTGATTACACCAAAAAATATTTTCATTATTGTTTTCTTACAAGCATAAACACGACATACACAATCCATACACACCACCGCTCGCACCACATGCTTGCGCGCGCAAGCGCGTGCCTACCTTTTACAAACACGCATGCACTATACCCACAACCACAACTAACAAAGCACATCTAGAACAAATCTAGATTCACCTGTAATGCTCGGGAGTCGAACTCCCAAGTGGCGCCTACTTGCACAACCGCAAGTCAACCACTACACTATTTGCATTTGAATCTAGAAATTTTCTATTCAAAGGTCAAACACGGATGCTATTATTATATATTCACTAATTATCAAGATGCAAATGATTCAAAAGTAGTTATTGTATACTGTGAAATTTTGATAACTTTTTGGTGGTTTTATTGAACACCGATGATAAATATTGTCTTTCAAATCATAGGGAGGATTAAACCTGGGCAAATGAAGATCGGCCGGCCCACCCTGAGCCCATCAGATTAAGCACGACCCTGTGGCACTAATAGAGCCGGCCATGGCGCCGATTTTGTTGGCCCGAAATAAAAATGGGTGGCCTCTGGCCTGATTATTTATTTTTTTATTTTTACACGTAAAAATAGTGGGTGGTGCGGCCGAAGCCCAAGCCCAGCCCGACAATGTGCAGAAAATTCTAGCCTAATGCCTCTCGTGGGCGGGCGTAGGCGTGCTCTTCAAGCATATAAATTGGGCTTTTCCTTGGCCCAGCACAAAAGCTTTGCTCAACTCTAGTGTGGATTAAGTTGTCCGACTATCCATAAGTAACGTACACCATATTAATGTGCGTTCAAATTTGTGTAACGGTTGCAACTGTGAAAGCACTTTGATATTAATGTACACTATTGTAGATGGAATTGATCAACTCAAAATCCGGATATTATTAGAGATGGCAATGGGTACCCAAAACCAGAGTACCTGATGGGTTTTACGGAGGTGGGTATGGAAAGCTAACTCTACCCATGGGTATGCTAATGGGTAAAATCACACACCCATCGGGTAAGCGGGTGCGGGTACGTACTACCCATACCTGTATACCCGTGGGCTGTGGGTAAAATATACCTGACCATAATATGTGATAAACTCATAAACTTGAAAGTTGTTAGTGAAGGATGACTTAGTATTCGTAATGAACTAATAATTTCATGATCTATTAGACTATTAATTAGTTAAAAATTATCAATTGTCTTTTTTATTTGCTTAAATTTGTCGATGTGTGCTTTTTATCATGTGTTATGTTCATGATTATAGTAGTTTATAGCGGGTATACTAACGGGTATGGGTTACCTGACGGGTACAAATACCCGCACGGGTGCAGGCATGGGCAAGAACATGTACCTGCATGCGGGTATGGTAATTTTAGCGAGTAAAGCAAGAGTTGGTGGGTACAGGTATAGAATGGGACCTGTTGCCATCTCTAGATATTATCGTACCTGTTTTCATACTTGGTCTACATAAGAAGTTATCGTGAGCGTGTGCATTTTTTAAAAGATGCTTGGAAAGTTAAACTACGTCCCTTGTTTTGTAGATGAGAAGGATTGCTCCACTGGGCGCCACGTGGGGTTCCGACAAACGTGACCACCAACCGTCGTACTTTGTTTTTTTGTCTTTTTCTTCAATTTGTACTCATCGAGGCTTTACTAGCTTGCATTGTAACATGCCATTTTTAGCATAAAGAATTTTTGTGTGAACTGAGAAGGTGGTTGCTACCATGAATGGCTGATTTGATCTTGTAATTAGTGTGGCCAGAGCCCGAGCAGCCGCCTAGGATCGTCGGAACCTGAGATTGGGGGTGTTTGGATCCTTACTATGGATTAAAGTTATATCACATCGAATATTCGGATGCTAATTAAGAGGACTAAATATGAACTAATTATAAAACTAATTACACAGATGAAGGCTAATTTGTGAGATGAATTTATGAAACCTAATTAATTCATCATTAGCACATGTTTACTGTAGCATTACATTATCAAATCATGGATTAATTCGGCTTAATAGATTCATCTCGCAAATTAGTCTCCATTTATGCAATTGATTTTATAATTAATCTATGTTTAATACTCCTAATTAATATCTAAACGTTCGACAGGAACTAAAAACCAAACGGGACGTTAGGAAAGAAAGAAAGAATCCTTTTGGCTCGAAAGTGCTACCGTAGCACAAAGCAGCACTGTTACGAGCCTGGAGAGGATCAAGGTGTAGAAGAAGAGAAGAATTCCAGAGAGGGAGATGGAATTTTCGGGGACGATCTATCACAACGCGTCCTAACCTCCTAGGCGCACAAGAAGAACGCACCTAGCCGCAATCACCGCCAAACGAAACAGAAGACGCCCTCTCCTCCATACGCCAGCGCCGAGGGGCGACGGGTTCGGTTTCATCTTCCAATCCAAACAGTCGACGACGAGAGTTGGTTACGCGCGGGACTGTGGCCGTGGCAACCAGCAATAGCCTGGGACGCGCCGGCTACGGGACTGTGCCGCCGGCTCGATCGGTCTGTACGCGCGCGCGACGCCCCCGGGACGCGATGTCTGGGACAGTGGACGCGACCACGGCTCGGTGCGCAACTGCGCATGGCCGCCAGGCCGCACGGGGCAACGTGCCAGGGTATGGTGCTCTCGTTCCGGCAAGCAGGGGTGCTGTTCAGGGCCCAAGCTGGCCTGCTGACGAGCGCACGAAACGGCGCACACTTGTTTCCTAACCTTCACGCGTGGGTATGCATGGCTGGTTTTACATTACTTTTAGAGATGAAGATGCTACAAAATCATTAATCACTGTGGACCGGAGAGTACTCAACTGCATCTGCATATCGCGCCTCAGGTCCACCACAAATAATTTCAAGTAATTGGTTGGGTCTGAAAGATAGATTTGAGTGCCACTAAAGTGCAACTTCTTAGGTTGGTTGACCTTGCAGAATCATCTCTGGACCTCAAACAGATTGGCGCCACGTGGTTGACGATTTCGAGGTGAGGTTATCCACTTCATAGTATCCATCCCCATAAGAAGGATAGGTGTACCAAAAAGATGCTAACAGTGAGATTCGCCCTAACAGTTAGGGTCATAGCGAGACGATACACGAATGGTGCACATATTGTCGTTTTAAATTATTGCAATGATTATGTTATCCACCTATGCATATTAGTGAAATCAACTACACTATAACAGATATACGAGAAAAATTCCTCCTCTACCACTAGAAATTTGTAACGTTGTCTCGTATGCCATCTAAATTCTTCATTTTTCTTATCTGCCTGTCCCTTCCCTGCTGATATTGCCGTTACATCCGTCAAAACTTGACGCCTCGCGATGTCAAATTTTCACTTTAATGGCATTTCTGATTCTACCCCTCCAT
This sequence comes from Setaria italica, assembly GCF_000263155.2. NCBI lineage: Eukaryota > Viridiplantae > Streptophyta > Magnoliopsida > Poales > Poaceae > Setaria > Setaria italica. The sequence goes on along the minus strand of NC_028453.1, from coordinate 3,741,973 downwards.
TGACCGATGAGAGGCGGAGAGACCACTAAATCGCCATCTGCAAGTGAGAGAGACGGAGAGATCACAGAGGAGCGGAGCGGAGACGGCTTGAACACGCTGGAGGCATCACGATCGCATGGGCGCTCGCGTGGCGCCTGTTCCGGGCCTGCGCTGGTGGACCTCAAATTCGAGCGCCAGTAGAAACAGAGCACCGGTGCACGAATTTGGCCGCAGCCCGCAGCGGACTTCGGAATCGAGAGCCGGCCGATAAACTTGGCGCCGAATCTGCGACGGCTGTCTGGCACGGACGCAAATTCACCGAAGAAACACACGACGCTGGCATGGACTTGGCGAGCAGAGTCTTGTACACCATCCAAGCGACGGTTCCCTTTCTTTCGGTTGTCATCTCGCCTCTCGCGTCCGCAGAAGAACGCGCGGGCCGTTGTCTGAGGTGCCATGAACGATGGCTCGGTTGACATTTGAACATGGCTCTTATTGATTTTGGACACTGGCATTGAAACTGAAAGTTTCTGAATTCAATCCAGGCAATTCCTGACAATCCGGTATCTGTTTCTAAATTCTGATATCGAACAGGTTCCGTAACTCCGTTTTTCCTTGTATAAATTAAATAATGAATACACCTCTGCTGATCATACGGTCCAACGGAACATGTCTTCTAGCCCTCAAACAAGTCTGATAGCCGCTGCTCCAGCTCCTCCGCGGTGCGCCCGACGGCCATCTCAACCTCCGGGTGGTCCTCCAGGTACCGGCGATACGCCGGTACGACGCTCGCCGACACAGTCTTCCGGAGTATGCCTCGGAGCACGGGGTTGGGCACCTTCCAGCACCTCTGAGCGTAGCAGGCGTTCTCCAGCGCCGTGTAGAACGCGCTCAGCCGGTTGGTCGTCCGGCGCCGGAGTGGCTTCGCGCCACCCGCGGCGTCGTCCAACCGCGACACGACGGGCGCCCAGGACGTGGCCATGTAGCCCTTGATGTAGCCTTCCATGCGCTCCTCGCGGGCGCGGATCCATCCCGGCGGCAGGAACAGCTTGAGATCGGAGCGCACGGCGCGGCGGAGGATGGCGAACGTGTTGTTGAGCATGAAAACCTGCCGCAGCCCCGGGAACGCGAGCGCCGCGGACTTCTCCTCGAGCACGGTTTCCAGGCACGAGATCAGGTCCGTCACCAGGCCGAAGCCGCCCTCGCCGGCGCCGGGCGCGAGAGGCGGCGCACCTTCGAAGTCGCCGTCGTCGTCGTCACTGCTGCCGAGGACGAAGCAGAGGGAGATGCGGTTGCGGAGCATGCATCGGAAGTATCCCATCCAGAATCCGACGCACGGGTGCACCTCGCCGCCCTGCGGCATCCGCCACGGGTAGTGCGAGCGGATGAACGTCCTGAGGTCGCGGCCGCAGTTCCGGGCCGCGTCCACCAGGGCGGCGAGCGTGTCCTCGGCGGCAGCCAAGACTGGGTGGGAGGGGCCCCAGGAGAACATCCTCCCCAGGACGGGGAACGCCTCGGAGACCGGGACGTACACGTCGAGCGCCGCGAGAAGCTTCGACGGTGAGCTCCCGAGCGCCGCGACGGCGGCGGCCAGTTTCAGCATCGCGCCGGCGCTTGCCGCCGCGAGCTCCCCAAGAGCCTCCACCTGCTTTACCGTGAGCTCCCGGTGCCGGAGGCGGAAGACGCGCTCCATGGTGCTCAGCGCCTGCGCCCACGCCCTGACCCTTCTCCCAACTTCCCGCCGTGGGAGGCTCTCGCCGCCCCTGCCAGAGTCCATGTCCAGCACCCAGCCGACGTCGAAACCGGCGAGCCAGCGAGACAAGGCGTCGGCGCGCGCACCGGCCCCGGCTGGAGTGGAGAAGGCGGGGAGGAGGGTGAGCATGCGTTGCTGGTGCCTGTCGATGTCGTCGAGCACGGTGGCGGAAGACTCCGAGACCGAGAGGAGGCTGGTGCGGTCGACCCCGTCGCGGACGGCGTAGGAGGTGGAGGAAGGTGAAGCAGATCCGCTCGGGTACGGGTCGGGGCAGAACTCGTCGGCGTTGTTGCTGCTGGAGCCGTCGCTCTCCGAGGAGCCGGAGCGGTAGGAGGCCGGGCTGCTGCCACCGCTGCTGCTGTTGTCGAAGCCACCGTCGTCGGCGCCGAACTGGGCATCCTCGATGGTGACGCGCAGGTACATCGCGGCGATGTCTCTCGCCGGCCCTCGGCCTGGAAGAACCGTGAGGTTAGCTCCCGCCGACGAGCTCGCATGCAGATGCAGTAACACGCGCTCAATCGCCGCAAAGGGAGTAGGACTAGGAGCTCAATCGCTCGAGTGATCCTTAGCTTTTTCCCGATGAAGAAACTTCGGAGGCGCCGTTCGTCGCGGTCGCTTGGCTTTTCTGCTGCGGCGCTCGCCGCGAGTAGGCGCAAGCGTGGTCGGGCCATTGACTGGTGCACGCGCTCGCCGCGAGTCGTATTCTTCCTCTGGTTCCACGCGGGTTCTGTCTGGATTGCCACCGAGAGCACTTCCACGAGCTCATCAAGAATGCGATTGGAGTAATGGAATAATCTGGACTAGTCAATCCAAGCCAACACACCGATTCCAAGGAGATGGTAATAGTAGCATATGTCAAATCATACAGACTTTTGCCGTTCATCATAGATTCCACCAAAAGAGTCCAAGAACTCGAATCTCCAAGACATTCAGTAACAGATTTGCTACTAATGTTTCTCATCAATCATCGTACTCCCTCCGAATGAAGATTCTGTACTCCAAAGTGTTGACATAGGAGGTATCCTGATCGTCCAGGTTAGCCCCGAGATCTGTGCGCCTGGACTACTGCTGGGTTTACGTCCCGTCGATACGTACGACCTGTCCCGTTCAATACAGTACTTTCTGTACCGATAAATATTCCATACGGCATCGTTGCTTCAAATCAAGACCGGGGTCCTGCGCGCCTAACCCACGTCGTCCGAATTCGCGGCCGTCCGATTACGTCGATCTGGCCGTCCATAAGCGGGCTGATATGCGTTTCAAAAAAGCTCACCAATTTTCCGTTAATTGATTCCAGTGAGGCTACTTATGAACAGTAAATAAGTTCGTTTTACTTGCGAAACACCCTCTAAATTCTAAAATATTTCAACATCAAAAAGAGAAAATTCTGAAATCATATCAATTTTGTAGAAAACCGCCCGCCCGTCGATTTTGTGAAACCCCCCAGCACCCGCCTCCTCCGACCAACCCCACCCCGCTGCTTCCTCCCATTCCTCCCCTCGTCTTCTCTCGTCTCCTCCTCCTCCCTGCCATCAGCTTCCGGTGCCGCGCCACACGTGCTGCCACTTCCCCCTCCTCCCTTCCTCTCTGTCCTCCTGCCCGGCGCTAGATCCCCTCGTCGCCGCTGCACCAGGGAGCGTCCCTCGCTGCCCATCACATACCGCCAGCAGGCCTCGCACCCTAACCCTAGCCTTTGGGGGAAGGGAAGCAGGCAGACAACGGATGTAGAGGCGACGCGAGACTTCGGTGGGGAGGAGTGCGACGGCAGGCATGAGGGATGAGCATGAACGCGCCGCGTAGATGCTGGCAGGATCGTCGAGCGTGGGGCGGAGGCACGGTCGGACACGAGGCATGGGTGATGCGGCTGCTGTGTGGGGCAGGGTGGGGCGTAGATGCGGGCAGTAGGGTGGAGAGGGCCGACAGCCCGGCCAGGCAGGAGCTGGCTGCGCGGGAGGAGGGTGGCGTCCCGCCCCGAGCCTCGCTCGCGAGCTCGTAGTAGTCGGTCGCTTCCTGCACCCGCCAGCCAACCCGCGCCGCCGCCGATGAAAGCCACCACCCACCAGGCGCAGGCTGTTCCCGACGACTCCTAGGAAGCGTGGTCAGCTTGTCTCGGCTGCGGCCCCGCCACCGGCACCCTGAGCAGTGGGGCGGGGTGGCGGCAACAGCCATGGTGGAGCAGTGGTGTCCGACCTTGGATGCCGCCAGCTTTGCTTTCTGTGAGTGAAGAGAGAAGAAGTGTGTGGCCGCAGATCCCCCACACCCCCGCCGTCGCAGTACAGGGATGGATGGACAACGCTTGCTGCAGAAGCTGCTCCACCCCGACCCTTCTTCCTTGGCAGCTCCCCAACACTACGGACGACGGCGCCGCCTGATCACCGTGGGAGTAAAATGTACTTTTCGACTCCCTCCTTTAAAGTTCAAAGGCACCTTTGGAATTTGGAACGTAAGATTTAAATATTTTAATTTTTAACTGATTGTTAGTTAATGTGTCGTACATTGTACCATGCATATTTGAAACTATTGGATTTGTATTATTCCAAAACATTTTCATGTGATGTCGATTTGAAAACACTTATTTGGTTGTCTAATTGTCACGTATGCGGTGACATTATTACGTTAATGACTTAGAGACACAACTTGTAATAGCAGCAGACTAATATGCATAAGCTGGATTCTTATAAAAAAGGAAAAAAAATCCAAACTTACCGTCCCTCCACCCAAGTTTAACCTGTGTGCGAAAAAATCTACTAGGAAATTTTGGTTCAATTTTCTTACAAAAGATAACCTTAGAGATACAAAATAGTACGAAAAATAAAGATGAAAAATCCGTGATGCACTTTTTTAACATAAGTTATGATGGCCGTTATCACCTCATAAATTTTAAGTTGAAACTCCATTCAAACTTAGTAGAGAAATAAAAACAAAAACTTATTAAATGGTATACTGGACCAACTAAAATGGTTAGGGGAGTACCTCGAATCAAAATTATGTTGAAGAGTTTGAACTCAAGGCAGTAATTGAGATTTTTTAAAAAAAAGAAAAACTAGCGCACGGAGGCAATTCATGGAAGAAACACTGCCGGGCGTGGACTTGCGGACGAGTCTTCTTCTTCTTTTTTAGAGCGGCACACAAAATATGCATAATCAATAGAAGAAAAAATATGAGAATATATCTCTGGAAGGCCATAACCAGGTAAAAAAAAGAGAAACTACGTAAAAGAGCAACTAAGCCAATCCTGACGGGTTGGATTGGGTCATCAACATACGCCAAACTCGAACTCGCCATAGAGAACACGGTTAGTCGAGAGGGGGTGGTGACACCACCAGAACACTCCACAACACCAGTGCTCGTGTACCAACAGCAACACCGTCACCTGGGCACAAAGCTGACAGAGGATAACCCATCGTCACCGCCAGCACCATCATTACCGACGATGTCCCACGTGCGAGCCAGCCACTGCTATGCAGGGTTAGCCACCGTGGTCTGTTGCAAGCCGTGTAGCTGTCGAGCCATCGAATCCGCTTGCATCTTCGAACGAAGTTGTCCTACACCAGACTAACACTTGCCAAGTGTTGACGGCTATTAGCACGCCAATTTGTGAACCGCAAGCGCACGGATCAGTTGTAGCTCTTCCCTCAGAGTACTCTCCCAAGGTTTATCAATCCGTGGAACTTATAGCACAAGATCTATTTTAACTTGCATTGTTAGTATGGACTTAGTGTTGATTGGTGATTCAGATCTAATCTACTAAATATGTACAGACAGATAACAAATAGAGCAAAGGTAACCAATCTAGAGCAACCTAGACTATACATATGTTGTAATTTTGAGCATGGATAGCAAAGCAACACAGATATGATCTTAGTAAAAGCATGTTTAAATCTACACCTCCGGTCTGGATCCCGAAATTTCTTATCTTACACAAGAAAGATCCCATCACGATCCCCCCTATCAGCATAGGTAGATTAAAAGCACGATCGAAAGAACATGTTATACTCATCAGTAGATCAGGCATGCAAATTCGGTCACCACGACCACAAGAACATCCTAAGCAATCTATCATCGATTAATAAATTGAAAAGTAAGCAACCCCGATAAAGCATAAAACCATCAAAGGAGATATCTAGATCGCTAAGAATATGAACACAGCAATTACTTCACCATGAATGATTGTACATCACAAGATCACTATCGGGATCCTACCTTGATCTTGATGACTCCTAGCTCCAGAACTCCAGCGTGATCTTTCTCGCAGGGTGATCACGTCGGCAGAGGTTCGCCTACGCTATCCCCTGACAACTGCACGGCCCTCGGCTCTCCGAAGTGGTATTCCTCAAGCTCCTTCTGCTTCTCTGCTGCTTCACGTCGAGTACGTCGTTCTGAATGATGGGGTTCGGTGGATTTTGGAGGTATTTATAGTCCAGAGGACGCATGGCAAAAATTGGAAGGCGAGGAGGCGAAGGAAACCCCCAGGCTGATCGGCCTGGGCCTTCCTTTTGGCCCCTCGCGTCCTATTTCGTCTCCAAGTCTCCCTCGATGCTCAGGAGTCTTTTTTTCACTTGCATGTGGGCCTGGCAGGTCGGTTGCTTTGGGATGAGATTGATCTTCAATGACTTTCCAAATCTCCGCTTGATCTTCTCTAATTCCTCTTTGATCCCGAAGTGATCCTTACCATATCTTCGCAAACTTAGCCTTTAAGTCATCTTGGAGGCCAAAGATGGGCTCCATAGGGCGCTAGAGGACCCTAGGCCGATTGGCCTAGGTTCCTCTAGGCCGATCAGCCTAAGCCCTTCCTGAGCCCGTTGGCCTTCGTCTTCGTCTGGTTCGTTGCTTGTTCAGTGCTTTATCCAAAAATATGCTTTTAGGTCCAATTTCCTGCAAAAACAGAATATCCTCCAAAATATGTTGCATATGTATATTAGGTGTGATTAATGGTTTAGGTATTAAATTCATGTCATTATTAAAGATAAACAGGGGTAAAAGTGTGTCAATAACGAGCGTCAACTATCCCCCCATGCCTAAACCTTGCTCGTCCTCGAGTAAGTCTTCAATAGAAATCAGCGTTGCCTTTCAGTGTTCAATCCTGCACTTGATCACACACAAGAAAACATAATTCTCTCATAGGATTTTTCAATTAATACTCAAGTTGTAACAAATCTTCTCTAGTATGGAGGGTAGATATCATTTAAGCATATTCCACAGTAAATTAATTCTTTTGCTCTCAATCCTAAACAAACTTCAGAAGATTTTCAATAAAACTTTTTCAAAAAGAAACTGAACCGAGATCAACAATTTAAACTTCATTGCAATTGCTCATCAATTCTCTCAAACCTATGCTAGAACTTCTTCAACTTGTCATCACTTATAAAATAGGTAAGGCTTTATCTGGATCTTTGGGAAGATTAGTCCTAGCAAAAATATTATAATCAGGATATTATCAAAGCAAGAAAGACTTTTGATGGATCTTACTAAGATTGTCAAAAGGACATGGAAAATAATTGCTTATGGAAAGGGAGAGAATGAACACACACATTAGATGGTGGACATATGCAAGGGCAAAGAGTGATCACGAGACACAAATGAAGTTCTCTTAATCGGATTGCAGATGGTTGGAAAATGAGTATGGAATAATCCTTAATCTTGAAAGCACTTGGGATCTTTATGAAGCTCAAAGAACTGAGGAGTACTTTATTTCTCTTTTTCTTTTTCTCATTTATTTTTTCTTTGTCTTTCTTTCATTTTCCTTTTTCTTTCTTTCTTTTTCCAAAGTTTTTTATTTTTGCTCCTTAGAACTTTTTGCAACATATTACTTACTCAGCAGTAGTCAAAGATAATGAGATGACTCTCCTCTCATGCTTAGACGATGCTCATCCTCAAGCATGAAAAGGAAGAAAGATAAACTGCTGATGTAAGTATCAAAATCTTCGATCTTTTGGAAAAAATTATTTTATTCCTCTGGAGGGACTTCCACGTCATATTTCAGAGGCAATAGAGGGAGGAACACAGGGCATCTGGCAGCCATCAGAGGATCACCTCCAGGCAGGTGTCTTTAGCGAAGCAAATCTGCTGACCACCTCCTACCACGTGCAACCTCATGCCAATTTTGTGGTCACAACTAGCGCACAGCTCCTCCCTACCGTCGCCCTCACACCAAGCAGAAGTCTTGCCCTCTAAACACCGCTCCAACATCCACTTCTTGCTGCCATCTGCCACCGTGGACATCTGCACCTCAAGTCGTCAACTAGGCCTCCACCCACTCCACCACAAGGCCCAAATCCACCATGGCCGGAGCTTAGCACCGACACGTCGCTGCTATGCGTGACCGATCGCCACCAAACAAACAGGGAAGCTATCAGCACGCTGTCGACCGCCGTTGGAACTTCAAAGATGATGCCTTCAAGAAGGACATGATGCTAGATGTGCCGTTGTTGCCCGCCCAAGAGAACTTAGGCAAGGTTTTCACCTAGAGTTTCTAGGATCGAAGGGAGGAGAGCGCCTTCACAACGTCCCCAACAGAAAATTGCGGCACCCAAGATGTCATCGTTGCCGGCCCGACACACAAAGTAGGGCTTTCGCCCGACACCTCCCACTGGCAGCCACCACAAACTTCCCCGTTCATCATGGCCACACTAACACAATCGCCTTCCTGCAACCGCCCCCATCACCAACCAGCCGCCTTAGCGCGCAACCAAGCCACCACCGCATCCTCCCTCGTGTGCAGGCATCGCCGCATAACTACCTCCCTATGCTGCTCGCCGATGTGGTACGGTCTCCTCCTCGCCCCGTGCACCACCAATATCGCATGGCCTCCCTTCTCGGGCACCCCGCTGGTGTCGCACGAATAAAGCCTTCTTCGTCGCCTCCGCGCTGCCGCACCACCCGCGTACCACATGAGCCCGACCATTGTCGCTCCACATGCGTAGCCGCCTCGTAGCACGCCATGGACACCATGTGGCCTCCTCCCAGCACTCAACACGCACGGCCGTTGCCAAGCCGCATCCTCGCTATTGTGTCGTCACCCGTAGCCGCCCTCCCATGGAATCTACACAAGCGCAGATCTGCTTGCGACGGTCGACCTCCGAAGAGAGGTGGCCCGATGCCGCTAGCCATGCCTCCATGGCACCATTGTCGCGCACTTGCATAAGCCGGCGCCAGCTAAACCACCATGGCGCCACTGTCGAGGCCCACGCAAACCACCCCTAACCATGCCACCACGACACCACCAAGACTGTGCAGATCTGCGCCCGTGCCACCTCGTGGAAGGCTAGACCTTGCCACATAGTAGGGGCAGTGCGCCATCGCCGCCGCCGAACCTTGTGCTGCCGACGCCGAACCTTGTGCCACGCAGCAGCCTCTTGGCCTCCTTCCCACCGCTGGACGCGTTCGCATGCCGGAACGGGGCGGGAATTGCAGATCTAGGCACGGGAGCGCTGAATCCGCTCACGGCGGGGTCGGATTCACGCCGTCCCGAGCTCGACGAGCCGCCCAGCCATGTCCTCTTCGCGCCGTCCAGCACCGACGTGTGAGGGTAGCTCCGCCCGAGGAGCCCTACCGTCAGCTTCCTCGTCAGGCCGCCGAGCTTCGAGTTGCCTGCTCGGGCGACGGCGAGGCGGAGGAGGAAGAGGGTGGGGCTTGGATGCGGCGGCGCAAGGGAGCCCCCGGTCGCCTTGCAGGAGCGAGGGGGGATCTTAACATTACTCACTTTGTCTTGAAATATAAGGTCACCGCCTGTTATCCTACCCCATTCCCTTTTGGTCATCAGCCATTCTCGGCTCCTCTCCCACCGTCGCCGGTCACCGCGTGATTGCTAACTTGGTGGGGTTGCTATAGTCGCTAGTGCGCCAAGCCAGCCGCCCGTTTTCTTCTGGTGGCAGCGAACGAAAACACAGTAAAAGTGTGTCTGTGTGTGATCTGTGATGTACAGACACTCTGCGAGCAAGCAACGACACACGCGTACATCAGGGTCAGGGCACCTGTGCGTCAGCTTCTGGATGGGCTACTTTCGCTGCATGATGAGCAACCACATCTCTATCTACTCTTCGTCCTCAGCAATGAAGACGGCGAGGAGTCGCCGCTCACGCCATGCGCTGAGGGTGGACTAGGCTTGCTGGTGGACCTGATGTCGTGCGTATGTGTCTGGTCACCTGGAAGCCGGCCGTGCTTGAAGATAAATCCTCCGGGATCGCGTTCCCATGACTCTGGCAGGTGTTCATGCTCAACATGTTCGCCGTTGTCCGCTGCGCTGTGTTCTGACCTCAAGCTGTGTTCCTAACAAAGGAGTGGTTCCGCGTCCGTGAAAAGCACGTGGAATGCTACATCAAGGGCTACATGGCCACGTCCTGGGCGCCTGTCATGTCGTGGTAGACAACGCGGGTGGCATGGAGCCGTCTGCCGTGCTCGGGCGCTGGACCAGCCGGCTGAGCACATTCTACACGACGCAGGAGAACGCCTATAGCACCTAGAGGTGCTGGAAGGTGCCAAATCCTGTGCTCCGTGGCATACTCTGGAAAACTGTGTTGGTGAATGAACATCGTGCTGGGTGCCGGCGTATCGCTGGTACTTGGAGAACCATTCGGATATTGAAGTGGGCGTCTGGCGAGCCGCGAAGGAGCTGGAGCAGCAACTGTTTGGCTTGTTTGAAGGCTAGAAGACGTGTTCCATTTTAGTATAGGATCAACAGAGTTGTATCCATTCACTGAGGAAATGGAGTTACCAAACTTTGTTTGATACTTGCTGTGTCAGAAAATAGAACTCAGAAAACAGAGACTAGATTGTGCAGGGTTGGCTTGTTTTTCTGTGAGTTGAGTTTAAAAACTTTCAGTGTCCAAACTCCAAACTCGATATGAGCCATGGTTCATCCTTTGTTGCGCATACTAACAGGCGCAGAAATACTTGTCTTGGTCGGATGCATAATCTCTTCTCTTTCTTCAAGAAAGGAAGAAGATCCGTTCTCATGATGGCCTGCATCGGCTGGTCTTCCCTCCCCGCCGAGCTTCTGAAAAAGGACGCTGGCCGGCTATCCTCCGATGCCAACCACCTCCACATCCACCAGGTCTGCACCCACTGGCGAGCTTCCACCTCTCCTCTCACCGCGTTCTGCCCATGGGTCCTCGCCGGCTCCGAGTGGTGGTGCAAATTTGTACCGATCTGGGACTACTCCCTCCGCCTCCCGCGCCGCGGCGCGCGAAGGTTGGACGTCGGCGATCCTCCGGCGGGCCTACCCGTTCTGCTACGGCGCATCCCTTGGCTGGCTCGCCCTGATGGATGACCAGAGGTCCCCGACACGACTCGTGCTGTGGGAGCCACTCTCCAACACCGAAATCTTCCTCCTGTGCTTGAGCTTCCTTAGCCGGGTCTTCCTCTCACTGCTGGAGAAATCGCTTCTAGTACCCCTCTAGTACCGGTTGTGCAACCGGTACTAGAGGGAGTCCTTTAGTACCAGTTGAAATAATCGGTACAAAAGGGTATCCTTTAGTACGGTTGGGGATACCAACCGGTACTAAAGAGCCTGCCACACCGATTTGTTTTTTCTTTCTTTTCTTATTTTCTATTTCTTTATTCTATATTCATATTTCGTATTTGTTTCCTTTACGTATACTAGTTCTAATATGCTAATATATATAAAGCTCTATTTATCATTAATATAACATTTGAAATACTATTATATAGATACAAATTGTGCATACACATATATGAATAATATTACACATATATATAGACATATTGTACATACACATATCATTTCTACTATTCTGAACCCGACTCCTGACGGTGCACTAGATTTGATCCATCATTATGAAACTCCCCCGCAGGATTTGTGACCTCGTCCAGAAAAAATCCACTTAGTTGTTCTTATATTGCCCTGAAAATTTCCGCCTTGAGGAGTTTATCCTTCCTACACATCATCTGTGTCATTGGCAAAGATTATTAGTTTTTGAAGTATAAGCAAATGAATTGAAATATTTAATATAATTTTTCTAAGTATATATACATGAATTGGTTTTTGAAGTATAAGCATATGAATTGAAATACTTAATCTAATGTTTCTAAGTATATGCACATGAATTGGTTTTTGAAGTATAAGCATATGAATTGAAATACTTAATCTAATTTTTCTAAGTATATACACATGAATTGGTTTTTGAAGTATAAACATATGAATTGATTTTTGAAGTATATACACATGAACTAATTTATTGTTGAGAATTTTGTATACGTACGGTTAATTGGTGGTCGGTGATACGGGTTGGATGCATAAAGGCGTGGATGCAGTCATAAACGTAGTATTTGCATAAATTAGTACCCTCCGGCTATCTCAAACACTATATATATGAAAAAAAATTATGAAATATTTTTTGTGTTAAAGGAAGTATCACGAGATGTGAAAATTCAACACATACCGGGAATTCTATCTTCCAAATAAGTTTCTCCTTCAATTGACCTGTGTGAGTTTGCCGGAATCGAGCCCAGCTCTTGTTCATAGCATCTATGATGTCAGCGTATTCTTCTTTCTTTTCCTCAAAGAGTCGAAGATATACACGACTCTCATATCGGGCACAATAACAAGGAGTATCCAATGGAAATTGTACAGCCAAATTAAAGCTAGTTAGTCTTATGTTAAACTGTTAGTTCGGAAAAGAAAGAGATGGGAAACACGCTCACTTGAAGTTGTACGGTAGTAATATGTACTTCTTGTAATATTGCTTGTCGAGGAACTTAAATACATTCTTCAAGGTCCAATTTAGTTTATCCCTTAGATTTGCCTAGTGTATAACTTGGGGGTCCATGAAGCCTATGTCATAGTATCCGTTCCTGCAATAAGTTTGAATCTCCATCCTGCATGATACAAAATCGAATAGGAGTTAAGACATCGCAAACTGACTAGAGCGAGGATTTTGAAGTTAGAGGAATATATTAAAGACTTATAGGATCCAACAACTGATCAGTGACTTGTCTAATGCATCTTGATTGAATAGGAAGTACAGTTCCTCCAGCGGCACATTTATGATGTCATCCCCACGGAAATAATGTTCATCACCGATCCGAACTTTGATCACAGCCAAACCCTGTGTTGTAGCCTCCATGTACCATTTGTGCAACTTGTACATCTTCATTGGGAGACGTTTCACCAACTGCAGCCACACAAGCGGTTTACCATACTCATATTTCCATTTTGCAGGGACAGGGTGCGTTGGGATGTCATCCTCCCCTCGAAGTTGAGCTGCGGTCAGATTTGTATCTTTAGCGAATTCAAAGAGGTTCTTGTCAAACTCAGAAAGCACCACAAGCAGGGCAACCAATTGGTTGGATTGGGTTCCGAGTTGAGGAATAGTTGGCCCACTTTTCTTCCTTTTCTTAGCTGCCTGCTTTGTTATCTGTCTATCGTAATCAGATAGCGGTGGTTTCTCTAGCTATTTCCTTTGCTCTACCTCTCTGGTTCTTATGAAAGACCGAAGTTTACGCTTATCAAGTGGTGGCTCCTGATTCTGTTTCTGCCTCCATGCTTCTTTTTGAGCCTCCCTTCATACTTCTTTCTCAGCATCCACTGCTTTCTTCAGTTCCTCATCTATCATATCATATGGTAATTTCTTAGCTGGTTGCTTCTTCTTCCGCTTCTTCTCCTTCTTCTTAGGAGGTGGAGGTGGAACTGAACGCTTCTTCATAGGAGGTGGAGGTGGACTCATACTTGGATCCCTTTCTGGTACTAGACTCATGCTAGGATCCCTGTCTGGTAGTAGAGAGGGTGCCCTGGCAGATGGTATAGGTGATCTTACCCTTGAGCCTTGAAGAGATGATCCAGAGGTTGGGGGATTCGGCTGCGTAATCCTTATGTAGTACTTGGGCCACATAATCCAACCATGGATAGCTTCTCCTAGATTCTTTTCCCCGTCACCTCCAGGGATCTCCAGTTCCAGGTCATCCCAACCGTTGGCCACTCGGTCCAGCCCAACTTTGGCGTAACTGCGAGTTGGAATCTCCATGCCATGTAGCTTTTGTCCTTGCGTCGGTTGCTCAGCCACACGATAAGCCACCACGATGAGCTTATTTTTCACGGGAGTAACAAGCTCACAAGGGGTTATCCCAGTGATGTCATCCACGGGGTGGTGTTCCTCAAGTAACTTAGAGGATCCTCCAGTTGGGGCTTCCGTGGAAGCGACACTGCTTCGACACTGAGTCGGGCTTACGTCGACATGTGGCCTTGATGCTGCAGTAGTTGTTTGTTCACTGGCTTGTTTGCTCAGAGATAGCACCACACACTGGTCGATTATTTCCTCCATTCTTGCCTCTGATGCTGCTACTTGTTCTTGCAGCTCTCGCAACTGTCGTGCTTGGTCGGCCTTACTTCTTTGGCGACTTCTATATGATTCAATGTGCTCACGAAAGGCAAACTTCCACGTAATGACTCCTTTGCCTCGGCATCGTCCAGGTGTTCGGCATTTCCAAGTGCCATTGTCAGCTCGTCCCTCTCTCGATCAGGCACGAAGGACCATCGGCCGTTTTCTTTACTAAGTCATCAAGTCTCGTAGCCGCTTCTCTTATTTCATTGCCGAACACAATTGATCCATCTTCGGGATTGAGCCTGCCGTCATGAGCATAAAACCAATTTTTTGCTCGCTCAGGCCATTTGAGAGTATATGGTACTATTCCCCTGGTAATTAGGTCATCTTCCATCCTTTGCCATTTCATGACCCCCGACTTGTAACCTCCTGTCCCAAGACGATGGAAGTATTACTTTTTGTGGGCATTATCGGTGTTGGTCTGAGTTGCTGACTGGCTTTTTTCCGACTGCTTGAACTGTACAAAGGAATCCCGGTGAATATACACAAGTATAAGCATATGAATTGAAATACTTAATCTAATTTTTCTAAGTATATACACATAAATTGGTTTTTGAAGTATAAGCATATGAATTGAAATACTTAATCTAATTTTTCTAAGTATATACACATGAAGTGCCTTTTCAAAAGTATAAACATATGAATTGATTTTTGAAGTACATACACATGAACTAACTTATTGTTGAGAATTTTCTCCATTGTACCTTATTCTAAAAATTACAAATTACTCTAGCTCTAAAGCATAAAATTTAGTATACTATCCATGTATCAAGGGAGGATGAAGTTTCTAACCTTTAGAACACTTGAATGAGTGAAATCCCCAAGAAATGGTCACAAATCCAGCAGCACCTCCCCTATGGCACCATGGATAGGGTGAAGCTCGAGCTGTAGTTAATTATTTTTCAATTTCTGCAATATATGAATTAGTTGGAAATTATAATAAAAATGTTGAATTAGCTAAAGAATATAGAAAAATTCTTGAATTAGGGAGAAATGAACATTGTTTCCTACAATTTAATAACCTAATTGCTGAAATAACCGATACGAGTACCATTAAACCCAAATGTTACTGAAAGTTTATATAAAAATACACAAATTATCTCTATGTACCACAATTTATCTCGCTCACATTTGCCATAATTTATTTACCTCATATTTGAAAAGTACTAACTATGAAATTATTCCTCTAACCTCATATCAATTTCTTTGATTAGTACGAATATAGCATCCAAAAATTTGTAGCTTATTCTACAAATCACAAATATGAGCTCTAAATAACACATTCATATAAATGAAAATTTTCCCCATTGTACCTTATTCTAAAAATCACAAATTACTCTAACTCTAAAGCATAAAACTTAGTATACTAACCATGTATCAAGGGAGGATAAAGTTTCAAACCTTTAGAACACTTGAATGAGTGAAATCCCCAAGAAATGGTCACAAATCCGGCAAAACCTCCCCCTATTTCGCCATGGATAGGGTGAAACTCGAGCTGGAGGAAATGGCTCGGACTGGCGGAAGAAAGAGGGTACTTATAGAAGGAAAATTAGTACCAGTTAGGGACAACAACCGGTAGTAAAAGGGTGCCCATCAGTACCAGTTGGTGCCCCAACCCGATACTAAAGGGGGATGCCACATTAGTACCAGGTTGGGGCAGCAACCGGTACTAATGAATACCGCTTTAGTACTGGTTGTTGCCACCAACCGGTACTAGAGGGGGGCGCTCCAGGGATTATCCGTTAGACCCAGTACCGAGTCTAAAGTTGACCGGTATAAGGCTCGGGACGAGAGGTCTTTTTTTAGTAGTGTCTCCGGCGACCCGCTCACGTCGCCGTCGAACTGGATCGCCATTGTTACCAGCTCAAGGGTTTGATGGGGCAGACGGCGGTCGTCTGGCGCCTTGGAGACGCCGGTTGGACCAATGTACGAGTACGGCACGTACGAGATCGGAGCCATGACATTCTTCCATGGAGGGAAAGCGTACTACATCGACTGCGAGAAGAACATCATCATCTGTGACCTCGACACCGCCGCAACTGATGATGATGATGATCTTCCTCCGAAGTGCACTCGGATCTTCCATGTTCAGTCCGTCGTGAACAGGCTCTGCAAGTGTGACAAGCTTCACCCAGTGCACAGTGTCCATCTGGTTGCCTGCGACGGCGACCTGTTGCTTGTGGTGCTGCGCACGCGGAGCCACGGTCACCCGTCGTGGGCGGAAGTCTACAAGCCGGAGTGGGCGTCTGAGCCTTACCAGCGCGTTGAGCTCCGGGAGAGGGTGATGGACCTTGGCGACTACTCCCTGTTCTTGGGCAAACGTGGACACACGTTTGCTCTCTCTGCAAAGGAGTTCCCGGCGATCAAACGGAACTGCATCTACTACGCGGATAAACCTTATTACCAGAAAAGGTATTGGACATCTCTGTTCCATCTGGAATCTGATGTTTTGGAAGATATTCCTTACCCGGAGGAGCTCAAGCAAGGCGAAGCCGACTGGACACCGTACGCCTGGTTTTGTCCTAGGGTACCCTTCCTCAAGCAGCAGAGCTTGAAGCTTTTGTCTTTTGCGAGTAAGCTGTCTGATACTTGCATCTCATGGGCTTGCTCAAATTTCTTCATGAAATTCTTGTCGTAGCTTTTGAATTTATAATGCAGGTAGTGCCTTTAATTTATACTAGCAAATATGCCTGTGTGTTGCAACGGAGAGGAAAAAAATACAAACACGCCTCTGTAACTCAATAAATAGTTAAACACAACTCAAAGCTCTGACAATAATTTAATAATTTAATTTATGATTGTCAATTATTTATGGTAGATGTAGATGTGAAATTCTTAGCTTTTGCCGCAAAGAGGATTGGAGCATGTGTGCCTAATGAACTGCACGACCAAATGAACCCGATTCTAGTCCTAATCAACTGTCACTTTTTTCATAATTAACCCTCAAACCCCCACCTAATACATCTAATCGGTTTTTTTAACCTGGACAACTACGGTATAGTGTAGTATCTGAACGTACATACAAACCCACACTACACTCACACACACTCCACACACATCCTATGCGCACGCTAGACCTACAAACTATATACGCAATGTTCTTCCGAATATTGACGCAATGTTCTTCCGAATATTGACGAAGTTGCACAGTATTTCGTAGGTGACGGATACGTCACAATTATTATTGTGGCTCCACGCATACATTCAGGACCTGCATAATTAAATTGGATCCTTTTCTTTTTTTTTCTTTACCCGTAGTGAATTTTGTGGGTTCAGCGCTAACTCAAATTCTAGCCCATGCTGACCTGGCAGCCCTTAAAAAATAAAAGGACCAAAGAAAAAAAGCACAGCAGGCTACTATTTCCCTTCAGCCCAGCAACCCAAGAACAAATTTGTCCTCCTAGAGCAATCACCAGGCAGCCGCAAAACACATCTCTATTCTCACTCACAAACCTTATCTTATCCTCCCCAAGCAAATCGGAAGGCAACCGCATGTGCCTTTCTCTAGGCCGACGACGAGCTCTCGACGGCCAGGCTGTAGATCTTCACTGGCAAGCGCGCATCTTGGTGGTGTCGACGACCCACTCGGCGGCCTGGTGGAGGCGGCACTCGGGCTCTCTCTCAGGCTGCCCGATGGGCATCAGGGGAGGCAATAAGCTCATTGAACATGGAGTTCTAGCCTCCATCGAGTAGGTGGCCGTCCATTGAGCAGGTGGCCATCCATTGAGCAGGTGGCCGACGCACCTCCGCAACGGACAGCTGGACGGGGGCGAGCCTTGCTTACCCAACAGTTCGTGGTGGCGGATGATGCGGCTAGGTAGGGGGCGCGGGGGTCGAGCCCTGCTTACCTAGCAACGTGCGGCGGCAGATGATGCGGCGCATGGGCTCTCCAGTGGCAGACACGGAGGCGCAGGCGAGCACGCCGAGGCATGTGGCACAGGCAGCGGCGGCAACAAGGATGAGGTGGCAGCGGTGGCAGATGATGTGGTGCGCGAGCTCTCCAGCGATGGACGCGGAGGCAAAGGCGAGCACGCCGAGGTGTGTGGCGCAGGCGGCACCGTAGGCAAGGCCGAGGTGGCAGGCCATTAGTGTTCTCCTTGCCCAAGAGCATTGCCGTGGGCAGCTGCTGCAACAAGCGCAAGCGCCGGATGACCTCGTGGACTGTGGGTTGATTAAAAAAGTTGAGGACTTTTTTGCAAAACGACCACAACGGTTGGAAAAAATTACCGCACTTTAATATTATATATATATATATATATATATATATATATATATATATATATAATGTAGGAAGTTTCATATGAAATTCCTTTAGTTAGTTATCACCAGTTTACCGACTAGTGCTCCGGCGCTAGCTAGTAATTAAAAACCTAAAAGAGTTCCTGACATATAATCTCAGTAGCCAAAATAGACTGAATTCCTAACTCTCCCAGCAAATAGCCCACAGGCCGCTACCATATGCAAATGTTTATGATGGAGCATCTAAATCCTAGCCTAGATCCAGAATTGCTCAAAAGAGTTAGGCCTATAGGTAGCTCCAATTACCATAGCTAAACTCCACACATATTGCCAACGAACTGCTGAAGAAAAGGTGAGAAACGTTTTCATCATCGGGGCAGAAGCTACATTTATTGTTCCTTGCTAATTTCTTTTAGTAAGATTGTACTTCATTACAAAATACTCCCTTCATTCCAAATTGTAGATCGTTTTGATTTTTCTAGATTCATAGATATTATTATGCATCTACACATACACTATATCTTGATTCATAATAATATCTATGCACGAAATTTTGATTCCAAAACGACCTATATTTTTGAACGAAGAGAGTATCCTCTGCACGAAATGGAGTATTTTCATGGATTTTTTTTTTATAACTGTGAAAGATAGTCTTGACAAATGTACCTAGAAGCGACTATTGGCGATCGGGAGATTGACCGGGCTCACAGTTACCCCTAGGAACTAAGACACAAGGCAGATCGCAAATCAAACACATGTTAAGGTGGACGTGTCTAGACGTCGCGGAAGGCTACAGAAATGCAACCTGTCGCCTTCTAATAGTGCATGGATGCATGTCGGATGGGGACAAGGTGACTGCTATTGGAACGTAGTGCATGCATTCATGTCAGACTGTTTTGCGACTTTTTTCTAAACGTAGTGCTAGCTTTCACGTTGAAAAATAAGGTAATCAGTGCATACATGCAATAGGACGGAAATGGTGACATCATCCGCATGCAAAGAATTTTCAAAACAAAAAATCTATAGATCTTAATCGTATATCCAAATTAAATTTTGATTGCACCAATGGATTGCTTACAACAATATCTTCAAAATAAGACCCAACTTATTAATTATGTTTCGAAGATAATTAAAAAATATATTTTTTAAAATACAAAATAATTAATTTCGACTCCTGGAAACAAATAATTGAATGTTACAAACAAAAGGTTATTTTCTGCGAACAAATAATTAAACATGACAAACAAAATAATAATACGCTCAGAAAAAAAGTTGAAATCATGAACAATTTGTTATACGGTACAAATAATAGAAACTTCATATCATGCACAAATACGTACACATTGTTGAACAAATTATATGTACTCAAAGAATAAAATAGTTATACACATCGAACAAATTATACAAACCTATAGAAAAAAATATACAATCATAGAATAAATTATACAAATTAAAGAGACAAAAAATATTTATAAATTTGAAATAAATTATATTAACTTATAAAAAAAAATAGTTGTATGCACGGAAAAATTATTACACAAACTCACAAAACAAGTGACCATAGAACAAATTATATTTATATACTTATTGATATAAAAAATTATACAAACTTATGGAACAAAATAATCATACGCATCGAACAAATTATACAAACTCAAAAAAATGCATACCCTTAAGATAAATTATATAAATTTAGAGAACAAATATACTTATACTTGAAATAAATTATATGAAATCATCGAAAAAATAATTATATCCATGGATCAAAATATACGAACTCACATAATAAATATATGTATATCTAGAACAAAATATACATGAAACAAATAAATTATATGCATCGAACAAATTATACAAACTTACTAAACAAATACATGCAGACGTAAAAACAAATGATACAAAGTTAAAGAAGATAAAAGAAAAAGGAAAAATAAAGCAAAACGAGAAGGAAATAAAAGAAAAGGAAAAGAAAAAAAATGTACAAAAATAAAAAAGAGTAATCATCAACTGTACATACCGTAAGAGGGTTAGCGGGAGGAAAAATGAAATAATAAAAAAATAAAATAGGTATTAAATTAAAGAACGGGTTTAGCTTTCTTTGAGAATTTCTGTATATGGGAGAATACCTTTTAATTTTACTTTAATTTAAAAAGTAGAAGAAGTAAAGAAATAGAAAAGAAGAAATAAACGCACAGAAGATAAATGGGACCAACAAGCCTAGACAAGAAAAAGAAATAATAATATAATAAAATAAATACTAAGTGTAGAGAAATAGAACAAAAAGAAAATATAAATTAGAATACCAAAGAGAAGAAAAACAAAGCTTTGGGTCACAACAATGGTTGTAGAAAAAATTGTTTAAATAGATCCGGATTTCATAGCACTCACAATTCATGTAGTGGTGCAATGGTAGTGCACCATCTTAGTAAGTAAGTAGGTCTTGAGTTCAAATCTGTCCTCTTGCATCTTAAAAGAACAAAATCAGCGATCTGAAGACGTGGAAAAAAAAACAGAACAAAATCAGCGATCCAAAGACGTGGAAAAAAAAGAAAACAGCTCTCAGAAAGAGAGCTTGCAAGGTCTTCACCTTGATAAAGAGTCATCTCTCAGAAAGACAGGCATCTCTCCTTGATAAAGAGTCATCTCTCAGAAAGACAGGCATCTCTCCTTGATATCTCTCAGAAAGAGAGCTTGCAAGGCCAACAGCTTGCAAGTGGCCTACTTTCTTATGGTTACCACTGCAAGGTGCAAGTTAACGCCTCCGATTTCCCAAAACTTTACCTCAAATAACTCCCACAATACTTACCACTACGACTCCCACAATACTTACCACTACGAGGTGCAAGTTAATGCCTCTGGTTTACCAAAGCTTTACCTCAAACGACTCCCACAATACTCACCATCGATCCTACTCAACATTACGCAATTGTTCAGCATTTTCCCTCCTACTTACTGTCACCACGCGAAGGTAATCACACCGACTTCCTACGCACTACTAAGATGTATCCGCAAGACACAGATTAATCACCATGATTAGATCTATTCCTACTAAGAACATATGCTAGCTAGACATATGAGAATAAACATACATCTTCGATATCATTTAGCCTTTTTTAGATGGATGAGAAATTTGGAATGTTGTAAAAGTTAGGCTTCCCTAGAATGGCATCACGAAATGGATTTCACTACTTTGACATTATGAAACTGAGGACACACGCTAGAATGCCTTTTCATCCGTTCCTAAATCCAAGTGCTTCAACTCTCAAAATGCAAACCCAAGTGCATCAACTCTCAAAATGCAATTTCAAGTTTTCCAACTCGTCCAGAAGTGTTGTCCGAGTCCTTAAACTATCAAAATGCATTTTAAGATCCCAGATGTCATGACTAGTCTAAACAATGGGAACCTGGAGGACGAGGAATGATTTGTTGTTGTGCTTGATCTTGTCCCTTTTTTGTTGTTATGTCGTTCCAATGCTTTGTACTCCTTCAGCTTTGGTGCAGACCTAGGCCGCCGTACTCCCCAATCAAGCGTCAAGCAATGCATGCATGATCGATGGCATAAGGTGGTTGACAAGGCAAGACCAAGAAGGATAGCGATAGGTGACAAGTTTTGAGGTTTAGAAATATATTTTTAGAGTTTATCGACTGCAGGACACCCGAAGACAAGTTTAGAGATCTAAATATGCACTTTGAGAATTTAGGGATGACACATTGAGACAAGTTTAGGGACATGAAAATGCATTTTGAGGTGAAGGCCTCTAGCCTTGTGGTTAGAGCATCTGAGTAGCATTTAGCAGGCCTGGGTTCGAGTCCCTGTGGGAGCGAATTAAATAGGTTTGGAATAAAAAAAATAAAAATAGGTGGGGCTTCCCCTATTAACTTTGGTAGAAAAATGCATTTTGAGGGTTTAGGTACCGAATGATACCTTGAGAAAAGTCCAGAAACCATGAGAAATTTCTTAAGAGGCATCCGAGCATGTATCCCCCATTTCAAAATGGCAAAAGAGCGAAACCCATTTTCCGATGGCATTTTGGCGAAGCCCAACTTTAATAATGGTAAATTCCAAATTTCTCGATATGTTATAAATGGGATATAGTAAAGCCGCCAACGCTCACATACACGCATGTACACTCGTCCCTATGAACATACGCACGCAACCCTACCTCTATGAGCACCTCCGAAAGACTGAGCCGGTAAATCCTCGAGATTGACAAAGTCACCACTGGCGCCTCGATGTCGACGGGCACGTCGCCTACCACTAAAAGAATAGCGCCGGTTAAATCCTAGATAAATCCAAGAAAATACGAGCACAAGTGCCGAGTCGAGGACTCGAATCCTGGTGGGCAGGTTCCACCACAAGAACCCTTACCAACTGAGCTACCCTTAGTTCGCAAAGCTGTCTACATTAACTAAATACATCCCAGACATATTTTAAATGTAGACTTTTGCTAATTATTTATCACCAGATTCTTTCAAAAAAAATCTTTCTGAATTTTGGTCCCTAGGATTATTATACTGCAACTTTATTTTCAACCACGTACTGACGTACGTACGGGTCGGATGATATCCACGCCAAATCTTGTACAGGTAGAACTAGCTGAAAATTGGTATAACACGTTGTGTGTGTATGTGCCGGCTACAAAATGTCCACATGGTCTTATCCATAGGCCGGAGTACGTACAAGTGATGAAAGTCTTCGATGGCCATACAATTCCTCAGCCGATAAGGTTGAATTTGCATATGCTCTAGGTTCGCCAGCAGATGACCATTATCGAGCGCGCGCCTATATATAAGTAGCACGCATGGATGGTTGACACTTGACAGAAGGGCCGAGTAATTGAGCGTACAGCCCCTACACCAGCAGTCCAGCAGAGCTACCGAAATGGCCTCGAAGCCATCCGCTACTTCCCTGCTCCTCCTCGGCACGGCTCTCCTGGCCGCGACGGTTTGCGCCCTGGCCCAGACGCCGCCGGAGACGGAGACGACGACGGAGAATAATCCAGACATCAAGAGGTGCATTAGTGCAGCATCCGATTTCCTCTCAGGTATCCCGCTGGCCCCTGGGACCATACAGGCCGCAGTCCGTGGACTGAAGCCGGTAGAGGTCGCCCAGTGCGTCTGCCTTGTCGTCGCAGGCTCCATCGGTATCGTAGACGACACCCCCGAGGGCGTTGCGGTGGTGTTCGAGGCGTTCGTCAGAACGTTCAACCTGGCCGTTCCCAAAGGCTTCGTTTGCGACCCGGTAAACGTGTTATTGTATACGCAAATATTGCTGGTGGTGCAGATGCATGCACACACAACATAACCTCGGCTTAAATAAAAAATCACTAGCTCCATCCACCCTAAATTATTAGTGGTTTTAGCTTTTCTATGTTCATAAATTTTGATATATACATCGTATGGACCGACTGTTTAGCCCAGCTCAATATTATACGTACTGCATATGATGAATAAGTGGCTGCTTACGGGCGGATCCAACCAAGAGCTAAGGAGCTGAAACCTTCTTCTCCTCCTCCTCCTTCTTCCCCTCCTTGATTCGTCATTATCTGTCGTGTGGATACTACTGATCCGCGTCCGAGTCGTTTTCTTTTCATTGTACGATGACATGGCTAATTAGTTCATCATTCACCTTCTCATGGTATCTAGTATGATCCACGGAACGAAAAAGTAACCCACCTAGCTAGATTCACGCATGCAACATAATTTCAAACTGAGGAACCAACATAATTTGAATTAATATCGTCCGTTTAAAAATAATTAAAATATTAAATCCAATTTCATCATTATGTTTCTTACCATAAGATCTTTAAAATAAGGACACACTTAAATATGTTGAATACCATTTTTTTGGAAGAGCATTGTTTTATAAAGCTGGAATTTTTAATGAGTGGGACAATGTTCTAGTCTTACGAGAAAATTATTCCAAGTTTAGCAAAAGAAAATATTGTTCTAACTTTGCAAGATAATTGTTCCATATTAGAAAAAATATCTAGCTTCATGAGAATAAATTTTTAAACTTCATGACAAAAAATATCGAATATTTAAAAAAAATAAATGTATTCATGTTTGAAATTATTTTGTTGCCTTAATTTTAGGCAACATAAAAGGTTCAAATGGATAAAAAAATCAGATGTAAATCTTATGAGAAAAATAAATTTAGTATTTCAAAATGAATGAGAGGACGAGCTGACGCCGTCCGAGCGATGTATAGTATTCCCGCTTTTGTTGGCTGCCGCCTTGCCGGTCGAAATGCTGCCTTTTCTCGGCAGACCAAAGAAACTGAAGGCAGTCTCTTTTTCTGAAAAACAGGGTGGTCACTCTGTTTCGCTGTACTGTACTCCTTTCCTTTGTCCAGACGATTTCAGCTCCTACCATTGTCTTCTAACCTTCAAACAAATCAGACAACTGCTCCTCCAGCTCCTCCGCGGTGTGTCCGGGGGCTGCTTCAACCTCCGGGTGATCATCCAAATACCGGCGGTACGCCGGCACGACGTACTCCGACACGGTGTTCCGGAGGACGCCCCGGAGCGCCGGGTTGGGCACGTTCCAGCACCTCTGCGCGCTGCACGCGTTCTCAAACGCCGTGTAGAAAGCGATCAACGGTCTCCGCCGCCGGGCGGGCTGCTTAGTACGGCCGCCGCCGCTGTCCAGCCGCGACACAACGGGCACCCAGGACGCGTCCATGTAGCCCCTGATGAGGCCCTCGATGCGCTCCTCGCGGACACGGAGCCAGTCGGAAGGCAGGAAGTGCCGGAGGTCGGAGCCCGCGGCGCGGCGCACGACGGCGTGCGTGTTGTTGAGCATGAACACCTGGCGCAGCCCCGGGGACGCGAGCGCCGCGGCCTTCTCCTCGAGCGCGGCTTCCAGGCACGAGACCAGCTCCGCGACCAGCCTGTGGATTCCCTCAGCCCCCGGCGCCAGGGGCGTCGCCGGCGACTCGCCGTCGTCGCCGCCGAGGACGAGGTGGAGGGAGACGCGGCGGCGCAGCATGCAGCGGAGGTATCCCATCCAGAACCCCACGCACGGGTGCACCTCGCCGCCCTGCGGCATCTGCCACGTGCAGTGGGAGCGCACGAACGCCCCGAGGTCGCGCCCGCCGCGCCGCGCCGTCTCCACCAGGCCCGCGAGCGCGGCCCCGGCGGCCGCCGGGACGGGGTGGAAGGGGCCCCAGGAGAAGAGCACCGCGAGCACGGGGTACGTCTCCGAGAGCGGGGCGTACAGGTCGAGCGCCGCGAGCAGCGTCGACGGGGAGCTCCCGAGGACGGCCACGGCGCCGGCCAGTCCCAGCATCGCGCCGCTGCTCGCGGCCGCGAGCTCCCCCAGAGCGGCCGCCTGCGCGGGCTCGAGCTCCCGGTGCCGCAGTCGGCGGAACAGGCGCTCCATGGTGCCCAGCGCCTGCGCCCACGCGCTGACCCTACTCCCGAGTTCCCGGCGCGGGAGGGCGCCGCCGCCTCTGCCGGACGCGCCCATGTCCAGAACCCAGGCGATGTCGAGCCCGGAGAGCCAGTGAGACAGCGCGTCGGCTTGCGAAGCGGCGTCGGCGGGAGAGGCGAAGGCCGGGAGGAGGAGGAGGAGCGTGCGCTGCTGGTGGGTGTGGACGTCGTCGAGGACGCGTGGCGACGACACGAAGAATTGGCGGACACAGTCGCGGTCGAAGTCGAACTCGTCGCGAGCAGAAGAGGAGAGAGGGGAGGCGTGGCGCGGGAACTCACTGGTTATGAGGTCGGGTGGATAGAACTCGTCGGCACTGCTGGAGCCGTCGCTCTCGGAGGCGCCAGGCGAGGCTGGGCTGCTACCGCCGCCGCTGCTGTTGTCGTAGCCGCCGCCGCCGCCGGACTCCAACCGGGCCTCGGCAATGATAGTCTTGATGCGCGCGTACATGGCGCACGGCGGCACGGAAGATGTGGCCATGTGGGCAGCTAGTAGCTAGCTCCGGCGAGGGGTCGGCACGAACGCGGAGAGAAGGCAGAGCGCGCACTCGCTTGAGTCTTGACCAATATCGGCATGTTGACGACGGGAATTCTACTCTCTACTCGCTATACTCAAGGGTGTTTGGATACCCTGCTAAGCAGTTTAGCATCTGCCATATCAGATGTTTGAATGCTAATTAGGAGTATTAAATGTAGGCTAAGTACAAAACTAATTGCACAAATAGAGTCTAATTCATGAGATGAATCTATTAAGTCTAATTAGTCCATGATTTGACAATGTGTTGCTACAGTAACCATTTGCTAATGATGGATTAATTAGACTTAATAAATTCGTCTTGCGAATTAGCACAAGGGTTCTACAATTAGTTTTATAATTAACTCATGTTTAGTCCTTCTAATTAGCATCCGAATATCCGATGTGACACTACTAAAGTTTAGCAGCTAACATCTAAACGCTCACGCGGCAACGAGCGCACGTGTTTTTATTCCACTGCACGGCTGGTCGGCTGCACCCTGCTTCCCATAGCAGCATGATTCCGCAAGAAAAAAAATCCACAAGCACTTTGGAGGGAGATCTTTCTTTCTAGAATTGGAGGGAATATGTTTCTTTTCGAAACAAGGGAACACGTGTGTTATGGTCTTATGGGCAAGTATTTTTTTCATTTTAGAAAAAAAGGTCGAATGCTTTCTTGTATAATTGCAAATTGGAATTATGATGATGTGAAGGAGAGAAAGGGAGACGCGAAAACCTAAAATGGGATGGTTGGTTTATAAAGTAACCATATCATACGTGTTGGGATTAGAAATCCCGAATAGATAAGAGGGAGAGAAAGAGAGAAACCAAATAAACAAGTGAGCAAGTGAACAAATGGTCAAGAGTCCCCTCCTCCAAGCTCTTAGGCTCTATTTACAGGGAGGAGGAGGTGGCTGTTTATATTAATTCCATTAGTAGGGGTCGAATATTACAGATAGATTCCTGAACTTTACAAAGAGATCATTGTATGTTACAACTAAGTCCTTAACCATCACAAATAAGCCCTTAGACCCCATTCTAGGCCTCTTTTATACAAAGGGGGTTCTTAGGCTTAGTCCACTTAAGACGTACCCCAACAATACGCTAAAACTTAGAAATATGAGACAAATCTCCCATATTGCATGAGTTTTTACCCTGCAACTCATAATATTTATTTTACTATGCACAAATTAAGAAAATTATGTAACTAATATGAGACAACTTGAAAACATATTACGGGTTTCTATTAAGTTGTCTCAAAATTACGTGACATGGAGACCATCTAGTAGACTACAGTAATGTACGTACATGTCCTTAATCCAAAGATGTATAAACACGTCATTGCATACACTAGTTTAGCGAAGGTGGCATATCGTGGACCAAATAAGATTCATAGACAATCGCCTGTTTGTTCTTATCTCGGTCACGGCCGTAGCCATTGATGGGCATTTTTTTCTTAAAGATCCAACAACAGCAATATGAAGAAGAAGGAAGCAGAAACATGCGCCAGTGGTAGTACAATACAATCCAAACTTTTGCTCGGCATGGAATACCGAGCAAGATGAATTACTCGCAACCGAGGGAGCAACAAGAAAAAACAAAAGAAAAGGAAACTACATCCCTATTACTCATCGCCTTCTCCAGTCAATGAGACAGCAGCTTTCTTAAGAGAAGCACTGTACACGCGAGACAGGGGCCGCCGCAGCTACATTTGGAGGAGGTAGCTGGAAAATAAAAGTCATTCTACGAATGTTAACTTGTTAAGATAGATTAAAAAAGTAAAATGATCTTAATTACTCTTATTTATTAGCCATATTTAACACTAATTGACTACTGCATGTCCACGTCCACACATACCAAATTAAGTGTGATGGCTTATTTTTTAGACAAATTTCGAATCACATAATGACTTGTTTTTTAGACGGAGGGGAGTACACCTTAATAGTCTCATCTCCAGTTGGTTTGACAGGGACCTCAGGATAGAGCATTTCTATTTGCGGGGCTAAGCGGTGTTGGCACTGAGGATGGGCTTACCGCCAATCGTTTACTATGCCATTGTGCCATTGACGGGCATTCAACTCACAAGCGGCATGAGCTCCCGATGAAGGCGACACGCACCCGCTCCCTCGTGCTCTTTTACCTGCCCACAAGTTGATGCTCGCTTCCTTGCACGACTCACGAGTGGCTTCCTCTCCTGTTGTCTTGCCATTCTGCTCGCTGCAGTGAAAATGTGAGATACTATCTGCCGCCGGGGCACTTGCGCAGAAGCAGGGCGCGTGGACTTGAGCAAGTCTTCGACGCTTACCCGAACCGAGGTTTCAGTTAACAATTTGTTATTTTAACTTTAGCACGATCGTAATGCATCTAGAAACCATACATCTAGCACTGACAAAAAAAAGAAGGCTTCCGCGTTTGCTACTTGGTGAACAACCTCTGCAGGTGCAACAGGCTTCACCCTGTGCGTGGTGTCCATCTGGTTGCCTGCAGCGGCGAGCTTTTGCTCGTGGTGTTGCGCTGGGGCAGCCACCCGTCGCTGGCTGAAGTCTACAAGCCGGAGTGGACGCCGAACCAGAGCATGTAGCTCCGCGAGAGGGTGATGGACCTTGGTGACTACTCGCTGTTTGTGGGCCAAGGAAACACATTTGCCCTCTCTGCAAAAGAGTTTCCCATGATCAAGAGCAACTGTGTCTACTACGTGGATAGACCTCGGGAGAAACAGTACTGGGTATCTGTGTTCCATTTGGAATCTGGTGCTTTGGAAGAAATTCCGTACCAATGGAGCTCACGGAAGATGCAACCAACTGGACACCGCGTGCCTGGTTCTGTCCTAGATCACCCTTGCTCATGCAGCAGTGAGCTCAAAGCATGTCTTTGCGAGTAAGTTGTTCGTCAGATTCATTTAGAGGCTCATTTAGAGTGTGAGAATTTCCAAATTCCTTCATGTGCTAGTTGTTTAGAATTATCATGCTTTATGTTGGAGAAAACTGCCAAGGTCTTGTGTGACAACAGATTCCTGAATGATATATTTTTGCTGTATCAATATAATAGTTGTGCAGTTTTTCTCCTTATGAAACTAATAAAGCCAAATGATATGATGTGGTTTCCGTGGGTTCCCTGTGCTCCCAAGCTCTGAATGTCCCTGGTAGGCTTGTTCTCCATGTATCTTCGGTAAAGTTGCTCTGTAGTTTAGATACTGCTTCCTCGTCAGGCTTTAAAATAGGCATTCTCCGCCATTACATGTGCGGATAGTTGGTAACTGTTTGAAGAAATTAAACATGCCAATACGATCACGTTCTGCAATCGATCATCTGCTGGCATGACATTGTGAGCAGAGTTCCTTCTGGCAGGCGGCACATTTGATAACACGGCACGTTATATTATATCTGAATTCTCGTGTAACTTTGTTTTGGTCTGAGACGAGTGTTTGCTAGCATGGAGCAGGGTCCATGCCTTGGCCACATTGTCATATTTTGTGATAGTTCTGTTTCCAACGTTGTTGAGTTTTGATCTTTTTAGAGCACTCTCACATGTGTCGTACTGCGTAGGAGAAAGACCGTTTAATGATTACATCAAAGGAATGGCATCGAACTCAAGGTTTCGATTTTAGAACTTCTCTACAGGTTTCGAATTTAGATCTTCTCTACAGAACAGAAACCGCATACAAATCATATTGGATTCACGCAGTCACGCTGCATGTTTGTTTGTTTGGACATGTATTGTTTCCTCTATTGTTGAAAATGTATGAGAGAATTTGTTTTTTTCCGAAACGAACCAGACAGGAGAGCTGCCTGTCTGTTGATTATATTAAAAAGGAGGAGTTCTAGACTGGAAAGATACAAGAAAGAGAAAAGAAGAGAAAACCAGAACAAACTTGCCCGGTTGGATTGGGACATCAACGGGTAACCAGATAACTCAAAACTGCCACACCCGACCGGTTGGATTGGGACAGCAACACGGCCTCATCACTTCACTCGCCACGGTAGCACCCACCAACATCCACGCTCGTGTATTCACTGAAACCTCCGGACGTGATCCTGCGCGTACGAGAGAATTTGTGCTTGCTAAGCTTTCTGCGTAAGGCTGGTGCTTCGCACCTGATCTAACAAAGGGGAAATCACGCTTGAAACTACAATTACATGTGGCACACCTCCGCAGTACCTTCACACGAATTCTACTCATTACCTGTTCTGTCGCTAATTTGCTACCGTCTTCTTAACAGGATTCATCCTCGGCGGATATCCCATCCCCACGCATCCATTAACCATGATATCCCATCCCGACGCATCCATTAACCATGAGCAGCATGTGAAGCTGCGACGGGATTGGCGGCAACCCAACACGGGATTTCCGCGCAATGAGCCTCATGTTCGGCCGGTCTCCATCTCCACCTGGATGCACCAGCACGTGACCTTGCAGAGGGCTGCTTAGAACTCCTTACAAAAACTTAAGGGCCAGTTTGGTAGGGCTCTGGCTCCTCCAGCTCTGACTCCTTTAATGGAGCGACTTCTCTGGAGTTAATAGAGCCGTTTTCGAAGGTGTTTGGCAAAACGGCTTCTCCTATATTATTAGCTATGGATATAAGAGGTCAAATGTCCTATATGCCCTTGGATATATATTTTTTTAATAGATGAATTGAATGTTTAATAATAGTTTATAATTTAAGTCCATTTGAATTAAAAAATTAAAAAAATAAATGAAAGGGATTCTCTCTCCTTTTCTTTTTTTTCCTTTTTTTCCTTCACCTTTTCTTTTTTTCCCTTCCCCTTTTCTTTTTCCTCCGTGTTCCCATCACCTCTAGCTTCCGCCGCTTTCTCCCTCACACGTCGCCCGGCCCCCGTCGCCACCCGGCCCTCGGGTTCCCGGCGCTGCTCCGCCTCAGCTCGCCGCCAACACTGAGCTCCACCGTCATCCCCGTCGCCGCGCTGCCTCGAGTCGCGACCCGGCCCTCGGGTCCCCCGTCGCCGTGCCGGCCAGCTCCCCGTCGCCTGGCTTGCCTGCGGGCCCTCCTCGAGGGCAAGCGTGGGAAACGGCCGAGGAGGAGCCGCGGGAGCCGGTTTTTTTTGGCTCCGCCTCCCCGAAAGGGCTCCAGAGAGCGCAATTCGCGGGGCTCTGCCGCCGGAGCCAGAGCCGTTTTGCTACGCGCGCGTCCTTTGGCAGGGCTTCGGGAGAAGCCGCTCGAGGAGCCGCTCCCGGAGCCCTACCAAACGAGCCCCTAATGTATGTTGAAACAGACACACAGGGACATGTGGCATGAATGGAGTACAATTTTTTAGAACTGAATGAATCCATAACAGTTTTATGTGGCCTCTGTTCTGCACTACGACATAACCGAACAGAGGCCGAAAGTCGTGAGATTTCACATGGCTCCCGGTCCATGCTGGTGAAAACAGATCTCTGAGCCACCTTTGCCTTCTACGTTTGTCAACAGACTCCTGCCACATTTGCCAAATGGAAGTTACATGGAAATTCAAATGTTCCATATTGATACTGGGGGGGAGTGAGACTAGCTTTGCCATACAGTTAATACAAACAGTTTTTAGTTTATGCTATAACTGCCATATTGAATCTACTATCTACTTTGTTCGGTATAACTGTCAAACCTAAAGCAACAGAAGGGCCATGTTCTCTACTCCCAGAATGTAGGAAATTAACAGTGGATATTAAGTGTGCCAAAAAATATGCAGATTCTGATGAGTATCAGAACTGAAGGAATTTCATAGGGAGCTTAATGCATTCTAAAGACTATTATGAAATTCCCACATTCTAAACAAGCCCTAAACAAACAGCTTATTCATGAAGACGACCTTCAAGACTGCTTAAGGAAGGGTTTTCTAGGACGAAACCAGGCATATGGCGTCCGGTTGGTTCTGCCTTCCTTGAGCTTCTCCATGTACGGAATTTCTTCCACAACATCAGATTCCAAATGGAACACAGATACCCAATATGGTTTGTTGCAAGCTATACCCGCATAGTAGATGCAATTCCTCTTGATCACAGGAAACTCCTTTGCAGAGAGGGCAAAGGTGTCGCCTCTGCCCACAAACAGTGAGTGGTCACCAAGGTCTCTCACCCTCTCATGGAGCTCCAAGCGCTGGTTAGGCGTCCAAACTGGTTTGTAGGCTTCAGCTGGCGACGGATGGCTTCCCCAGTAGTACAACACCACAAGCAGCAGCTCGCCATTGCACACGGCCAGGTGGACCCCACACACGGGGTGAAGCCTGGGACACCTGCAGAGCTTGTTCACTACGGAGCAAGCGAAGAAGATTGGAGCGCACCTGGGAGAAGGATCAGATCCGGTGTTGAGATCGCAGATAACAATGTTCTGCTGGATATCGATGTAGTATGCTTTCCCTCCATGGAACGCGACGGTGTCGATCTCGCATGTGCCTCGCTCGTTCATCATGGTCCAGGTGGCATCTCCAGGGCGCCAGAAGAGAGTCTTCCGCCCTATTTCTCCTTTTATCTGAGCAGCGATAGCAATCCAGTCCGACGATGTGAGTGGATCATCGGAGATGAAGATTCGGGTGAGGGGACTCAAACACTGGAGGGAGATCTCGGTGCTGGAGAGGGGCTCCCAGAGCACGAGCCGCGTTGGGGATTGGCCATCGTCCACCAGGGCCAGCCAACCCCGGGACGCGCCGCAGCAGTAGGGGAGGCCTGCCGGTGGAGCACCGAGTTCCAATCTCCGTCCGTCGCCACGAGGGAGGCGGAGGGAGTACTCGCCGATTGGTTCCAATCGGGTCCGACCCACGCGGCCGGTAACGACCCATGGGCGCAACGCGGCTGGGGGAGAGGTGGAGCTCACCAGTGGGTGCAGACCTGGTGGATGTGGAGGTGGTCGGCGTCGGAGGAAAGCCGGCCGGAGACCTCTTTGAGGAGATCGGCGGGGAGGGAGGACCAGCCGGCGCCGGCCATCAACGGGTGAGGGGTAAAGCCGTAAGGGTTATACCCCTTTTCTTTTTTCTTCTTCTTTTAATTACTCACCCTTTTCTAAACTATAAATTATTTCGCGGTAATGCTTAGGTCAGGAGGTCGGATGCCCCAACCAAAAATTGGACACCACAACCTAGAGATCATGTTGCGGTGGAAAGTTTTGACACTAATTTTGTTGCGATAGACACGTGATGATGTTACAGTAGGGGAGACCCTTCAACCTTAAGGACGGATGTTGTCGTGAGATTTCTTTTGTATACTTTTGTTGCAATAGGTGTAGTGTGATGTTGCAATGGATTTCAATTAATATGTGATATTGAGGTGGTTATTTTCAGGATGTTAGACATGTGATAAGAAGTTTCAACAACTATTTTGAAATGTTGCAAAAAAAATATTTTAGATGTTTCTATTTTTTCATGTTGCATCTTCATAGTCTAATTAAATAATTCTATTTATTTTACTGATATTTTTTAATAATTTTTGTCGATGATTAAAAAAATAACTTCTAACGATCGTACGATAAAAGTACTCGTTATTTTGACTTAACGCACTATGTATATTCTCCATAGCGGCAGGTACTACAGTGAAAGCTTAAAATATTCAAAACGATGAATATTCATTATAAGAACATATCAGACGAATTTTAAATAATTTGAAACTTTCCACAAATGTAAATGCATCCATGTTCTATGCATGCGCAAACTCTCAAGTTTTAATTCTTTTCCATAAAAAGATGCAAAAAAGACATATATTTAGATGTGTGAAATTGTCTCTTTTGTATCTTTTCAAAATTATTAAATTTGGACTTAAGGTTTTACGTGTTTATAGAACACGGATGCATCTACATATCTTCGTATTTTTAAATCTTTTTAAAACTGTTTGATATGCTCTGAACAAATTTATCATTTTAAATTTTTTTTTCAAACGAGATGAACCTACAGTGGAGTTTGATACTGGTTACCATAAAAATTGCTTTTACTTTCTTGAGGGGCTATAATTCAAAATTCGTACCAATAACAACATGCCTCCGTCGAACTAACCAAGTAAACATCCCAATGGCTTTGATTTAACGAAGAGTCTAAACCACTTCTAGTTTACTAGAAAAGGTCCTGAATACTGCTCGCCCAACAGGGAGACAAGGCGTCACACTCACACCGCGTCAGCGCACGCACCTCCGGCGGCTAAGCGGAACGCCGGGGAGAGAGACGCAGGCGAGGAGCATGAGCTGCTCGTGCTTGTACATCGATACATCATCGGGGTCTCGGGGACGCAGGGAACTACTAGGAACTAGATCTTTGATACTGAACGATACTGACAAGCTCTAGGATAGTCGGGCAGCACTCTGCATCCGACAGTTAACCCTGTTTGTCTGCAAGTGATAAGGATTTGCTAAAAATTGCTTGCAAAAGCCAAATATATGTTGAAATAGGCAAACAAAAGAAATGTGTCGTGCATCCCAGTACAGTTTCAAAACTGAATGAATCCCATATGGCTTTACGTGGCCTCCGTTCTGCGCTACGACGGAACGGAACAGAGACTGAAAGTTGCGAGTTTTGATCACATGGCTCCCGTCCCATGCTGGTGGGCAACAGATCTCTGAACCACCTTGCCTTCTACATTTATCAACACCGACTCCTGCCACATTTGCCAAGTGGAAGTTACATCGAGATTCAAATGTTTCGTATTGATATTGGCGGCAACTGTTAGCATAGAACCATAAACTCACCATCTCTAGGGGTGTAACCCTGTGCAAGAAGAAACCATCTACCGTTGTATGGTCACCACCAGGTCTGGGATGTCCAATGTGCAACATTGAATTGTCACGGTGGAAGTATCCACAAAACCCACCCGTGCTAATGTATGCGTCCTGTATCATATAGAGAGTGTTAAGTTATAGCAATCATTGATTTGAAAAAATAGAACTCCCATCAACAAAGAGAACCAAATTTACCACTTCATATTTTGCAAAAATACGCTGAAATGGTTCGTAGAATTTCATTATTTCTGGTGCTTCTGCCTCATTGCAAACAACTAATGGATCATATCCAACAACTACTTTCCTGTCTTAACAAAAAGAATGTGAGATGTTATGATTACAAACAATAGCTCAACACACTGAAATATTTATTTCTCCGGTGATCTTACAAAGACATGCTTAATGAACAGGGGTAACTGGTAGTAAACACTTACCAATTACCACTGGTGAGCGCCAGTGATCGCTCCAACCATTTAGTTTGTTCCCTATACGAAGTGCTTATTTTTCCATCATGTAGAGGTTCCTTGTAAAATGAATGGCAAATCAGAGTCTAAGAATCCATAAAATTTAGCATATCTAACATGCTGTACTGCTGATGATCACACAGGCTGATGCCAAAACTCAAAGTTGCTCAAGATGTAATACCTGCAGAACCCCAGTGTCCAGAGCAATGACATCTAGAACCTGATCGTGTGACATACTCACTTTCTTCAAAAAGTTACCAAGTATCCGCCCATGTGATGACGTGGTGGAATACCTGAAGGAAAGCAATGTGTCCGGTCTCATAATCGTACACTATAGAGCTGAATTTATTAAAAGTGGCTGTAAATGTAGGGGCAACTAGCTTACCAGGGGATATTCAGAGCTTGGAAGTACATGGAACCCTGAAAGGGAAAAAGGAAACAACAACTTAATGTTTCGTTCAATTACAAAAAAAATCCTTTACTGGCATATTGGCAGTGGATGATGAAATACATTAGACATAACTCCAATCTCATTACTCATTAGCGCAAGTTAGTTACTTACATTTTGCCAAAGTGGGTCATTCTCTCTAGATTGAGCAATATCCAGCACAAACTTGACCTCATAAACCTTTGCAACAGCCTCCATCTTTATAAAAAAAAGGATAGAAAATCTAGATCAGATATGCATACTTCTGTGCAATTTCTCCAGCGAACAGAATCAGCATAATTGTCAATCAATGTAACCACAGACAACAAAACAGTTCTGAGGGACATGAAGTACATAGAAGTTTCACGCCGATTAATTCGACATCAACAGCAAAATATGCCAGAGCGGGGGAGTGGCAAAGCAGACTGAACCACTCACCAACTTCACTTAATTATATGAACAAACAAACACCACGCTGTGGCATTAACCAGTCCATAAAGTGATGTAAGAATAGAATACAACACCACAATTCAGAAAAGACATGGTCAGTCAGGAAGCACATTGGCACATGTGCCTCATCAAAAGAGGAGCATGCTGCATGTGCCGTCATCCCAGGTACGTCCAATGCCAAGACTCTATAGAGTAATAGCAGTCTTAGATCTGCAAATGTGCAAGTCATCATCACCCATTGCGTGAATCAGTTCGAAAGCATCGCCCGGTTAGGAGCACGAGAGCATGCTCACATAAACGCGCAAGGAAATAAATACAGGAAATCAACGATGACATCTTTCACTCTGAATGACTTCCATTGGTCCAACAAACCACGACTCAACAACATTTCCTAATGTCTCAAACTTGAATTACCATACTCACGGGCACATCAGATGGGCGATCTAATCGGCAGTGATCCAATTTATCGTGTTAAAAAAATGCAGCGCTAAACGAAGGAATGCAGTGTTTCGAACTTTAGATTACCGTACTCACGCGATTTACTCGGTAGTGATCCAATTTACCGTGAAAACAAATTGCAGCGCTAAACGAAGGAATGCAATGCGGCAATGCCAATTCGCCACAAGGCGGAAGATATCCTGCACGAGCACGAAGAACACAGCGAGCCGAAACAGACGGCAGGGTCATCGGATCGTGGAGAGGGAGTAAGAATCGCGCGCACCTGCCTCAGCAGCCTGGCCTGGTCGGCGGTCGCCCGCGCGCCGCCGGCGACGCTGAGGAAGGCGACGCCGCCTCCGCCGCGCGCGCCCTGCCCCAGCGCGTCCACCCCGCCCCCTTCTCCGCCCCGCGGGAAGAGCTGCGGCTCGCCGATGCTGAAGGCCGCGTAGAGCGCGAGGCACAGCGCGGCCTGCACGGCCACCGTGCGGCGCCACGGCAGCTGGCGCCCGCGGTTCCCCACCGCTTCTCCTTCCATTGCTGTGGCGCCGACCTGCGGCCAACGGGCCAAGGCTCGCGCGCGCGCGCTCTGGTGGTGCGGTGCTTTGCCCTCCTCACCTACCGCAAGTCGACGGAGACTACTGCGGTGGATACCATGGTCGAGGACGGGACGATCAAACCAACGAAGTATTACCAATGATGATATTACAGATGTCCAGGCAGCGGGTCCAGGCAGCCCGCGGCTGTTAGCCCGGCATGGAGCCTTTTTCCCCGAACCTAGCCCGGCCCAGCACGAAGTTCTTCGGGCTCATGCTAGTCCAGCCCGATAGCTCGTGCCAGGTGTGGGCCGCCACCTGGCATGATAGGCGGCCGGCCCGACCCGATTTACAGAGGCCACCTCGAGATGGTCCGCTAACTCCTTCAAAGTTTACACTCACCTCTTCAATCTTATCCAGCTATGCTCATCCAGTCTCAAAATTCCACCCACAGGAACGCCTCCCCGGTTCCCCTGCCATCCTCCCAAGTCCGGACCTCCCTTCCCCTCCAACCCTCCGCCTCCCCTCCATCCTCCCCTTCCTCTCTGACCTCCATCTCCCCGCCTCCCCTACGGCCTCCGGCGGCCACCTCCCCTCCAAGCTCCAGGATCCGCCTCCCCTACGGCATCCCTTCGACAACGGCAAGCTTGGTGGCTGCCATGGCGAGGGGCGAGCGGGCGACGCCGACGCGCAGGGAGTAGGCTGGGGCCACCGCTTCACCTCTCCTCCCCTCCACGGTGGCCCCCCCCCCCTCCCTTTCGCCACCGGCGTCGCTCCACCTCCCCTCCCCTCCGTCGCCCCCCCCTCCTCCTCCCTTCCGCCACCGGCGTCGCTCCACCTCTCCTCCCCTCCGCCGCCGACGTCGCTACCCCCTCCTCTCCTCCACTACCCGCTCTGCTCCCCTCCCACTACCACCCCACTGAGCCGTCGCCTCCCTCTCCCGCCGGCACCGCTACCCCCTCCTCTCCTCCACTGCTGGCTCCGCTCCCCTCCTACTCCCACTCCACCAAGCCGCCACCTCCCTCCCCTAGCGGAGGCGAGCTGCGAGCCTAGAGATTGGCCAAAAGGCGTTAGCGGAGCCACCTCCCGGTGGCCGGCGCGGTGGCGCACTCCCTTCCATCTGTGACGATGAGCAAGCAAGCGGTGGCAACTGGCGAGTACCTGGTGGAGGCGATGGTGGCAGCGCGCAAAAGCAGGCAAAGCGGCAGCACGAATAGGCAGCTTGTCCAGCAGGAGGAGACGGTGGCGGCACAAATAGGCAGCTTGCCCAGCAGCAGGAGACGGCAACCGCAGTGGCACACAAGAGCAGGCCATGACGGCCTGCCATGCGTCGATGAGCAAGCAAGCGGTGGCAACTAGCAAGTACCTGGTGGAGGCAACGGTGGCAGCGCGCAGAAGCAGGCAAGCGACGGCATAGCCAGCTTGTCCAGCAGGAGGAGACGACGGCAGCACAAATAGGCAGCCTGCCCAGCAGGAGGAGACGGCGACCGCAGTGGCACACAAGAGCAGGCCATGAGGGCCCACCATGCCTCGTGATGATCCGAAGCCGGCCGTGCTTTACGGGCTAGCCCAGCACAAATGGGCCCGTGGGCCTGGGCCTGGGCCGTTTATGCAGCCCGTGGGCTGGCACGGCCTGGTAGAGGACGTCCAAGGCCTCGGCCTCATCTGACGAATCGCACATTCGCATAGGCGTCCGCTCGAGCGCGCGTTCGGGCGCCTGAAAGACTTGGCCACACGTTCTCTTGGGACCCCGTCCACCGATCGAGACATGCAGGCATACATCCTGAGTTCCTGACTAGAGCATGGCATCACGAAATGACAGAAATGGCTTGTGTAAAAAGTGAAAAACATACAACGAAGGCAAACGAAACCGGGTAACTTAGCACTATCAGAACGGTTCGCCGGCACGCATTAGCAGTAAAGGTTTGCGATGATGTCTCATGTCTGGGGTTGCTTTACTTGATGTTACAATATATGGTAGATTCTGACCACCAGTCAAAGTAAATTAACGGGATTCCCTTTCCTATCACTCTGGCATCAGCCGTCGATTTCCATCGCCTCTGTCTTGGCAGCCGGAGGTTCACCATTCGCTGCCGCAGGGCCTGAATCTTGCGGGGGCGCAGCAGCTTCTTTGGAGTTGGCATCTACTGCTTCCTCTTTGATGGCACTGGCGGTACCGTTCTGTTGGGGTTGCAGGGCCTGAACAACACCCTCGCACAAAGTTTCAAACTGATGAAGGCTACTGGCCAAACTAGAAGACGCCGACTTGGCACCGAAGAACGAATTGAGCGCAGAAGCACCGCTGTCTTCAAGCACGCCACACATCTGCAGGGCATACACAGAGAGGGGTTAAACTGAGGAAATGAAACCATGTGTTCACTCATGACTAATGTAAACTCTGCTCCGTTACACACCTTATTGTAAAGATGGGGAACTTCTGATGGACCACCTGTGCCATCAGGAGCTACTTCATTGGTAGCTGGAAACGAGGATCCCAGTTATCACCACAAACAATGGGCAAATCTCAAAGTACATAGGACAACAGCCATGCATGGCACATGAATAAAATGACGAGTGGCAGCACAAGAGGATGTTATCTGTCACTTTCTGCATAGATGAAGGGAAGGAACATGTAGGGAATCAGAGGCTACTTACGAATTGGCTCAAGATTTTGCAATTCTTGCAATTCCACCAACAATTCATTGATATCTCGAACAGCTGGAGCATGACCTGCTGGAACACCTTGTTCAGCAATATCATCAGGAACAGGAGTATTTGACTTTATCTGCCAAGAAAACACAAGTATGCCTTAACAAATGCCCCACGACAAAGATACTACAAGAACAGCTAGTGTGTGCTCCCAGGAGAGTTTGGGTGCATGTCTGTTGAGGGAAAAAAGCCTGGCACCATACCACAGCATATTCCAGATCCAAGCATCTCTCCAGGATATGGTATCTCTTTCTCAAGAACTCAACTATCTTTCTCTGGATCTCCTTGAAATGGGCACCTGCTGAGTTCACCTGGGCTTCCTGTGCGCCTTCCAGATTTCCCTGGAAAAAGAATTGAAAAATATAAGAGACACAATGAGTCAGTCACTTAAAAATTAGGAAGAAAAGACAGTGAGCACATACTAACATTTTCCACATTTAACTGAGGACCCATTATTTCATTAATGGAAGGGAGATTCAGCTCTCGTCGTGCAGCCTCAAAAAGCCCATTATCTCTGTCATCTGATATATACTGCCACCTTGCATATCCATGCCTAATGAAGGGAAAACCAATCAATTAGCAATTGGGTAAAGAATGAACTAGCCATGAGGGAAAAAACATGCAAAGTGATCTTATAATATACAAAAGCAATTAAAGGTGTTCAACGCGCAGATCAAATATTTGTAGTTTAGTCCTTAAAACACTGCAGCTTCCATTAAGCATTCTAAAAGAACAGCTTTCATTAAGTTATCTACATAATTACAATTGTAAAAATCTCTAGATGGAGTCATAATAAAATTGAAGTTAGATATCAATTGTGGAGCTCATCTGGGTCGTACCTGATACTTCAGTTTGCTTACTTCCATTCAAGTTAAGCTGAATTGTTTTAATTAAACAAGTATTCCCCGACACAATATCTCAAAAAGCACTAGGGACTAGGCGGCACCTAGGCACCACCTGGAAGCGTGTGAGAGGATGCCTGTTAGGGGAACCCTAACTTGACCAAGAAGCATGATACAGACCCAACCAAAAGATTAAAAATACAGCCTGCTGTACAACTGATAACCCACAGGTCTGCAAGTGACCCAAACCCCTCTGCCATGTCAATGCAAGGCCGCAACTGCTGGCACTGAAGAAAAGTATAAACATTGACCTTTTAAGCTATTCTAGCCACAAAATTTAGGTAGTTACATGAAGGGATGAT
The DNA here is from genome assembly GCF_000263155.2 of Setaria italica. Classification (NCBI taxonomy): domain Eukaryota; kingdom Viridiplantae; phylum Streptophyta; class Magnoliopsida; order Poales; family Poaceae; genus Setaria; species Setaria italica. The sequence goes on along the minus strand of NC_028453.1, from coordinate 3,700,806 downwards.
TTTGTAAAGCTTATTGTAACAAAGTGAAATGTCAACAGATACATACTTTAGTATCCCTTTTAGTAACAGTAAATCATGTTCTGCTTTCCATATTCTTCCACCAGATAAGCCTTGGAACTCACAAAGCAAGTAATTAGGAAAGAGGTTTGTAATTTTTCCTTGTCCCATGGCAGCCACCTGGAACCACAGCGAGGACTATCAAAGGTTGTCTCATTGATGACACAAACTGATCAAAGTACTGTTAGCAATGAAATTCTATAAGGTCCAAAGATCTATGAAATTGTACAAATAATATGCTTCCAAATTATGATAGAGAACATCCTGACTTCAAAAGAACAAAAGTTCAAATACAGAAGTTCAATTAAGGTAAAATACAGAAGTTCAGTTCAGCATTGGTTGCACTTTACATGCAAAAGTATACAGCACCTTACAATCACGTTTCTATTAAGCAACATCACCTTGGGTGCTCATAAGATTCTTTTATGTTTTAAGTCATGGTAAGATGCCAATACCAACTGAAAGCCACACGTACCTTCTCCTCGATAAGGGATATATTTGCTATTCTGACCAACACATCATCAACACGAATCCCTTCCTTTGGAACACCATCTGCATCCATTCATATGGACGGTAAGAAACTAAGAATGTAGCTGGAGTAGAAGTGATAGTAGCCAGAACTAAGCTAAATTTACCTGAAAAATAGTCTGAATCATTAATGTCCTCAACAAGATGGGCCATGACAAGTTCAGCATATCTGCAAGAACATTTATAGAATAAGTAAATAAACTGTAGGAAAGATATTGCAAGAATTCAGTTTTCAGACTAAAAAAGGATTGCCTTAGTGCTTGTAAAAATTGGCTGATCTAGTGTTTCACCTGGAAAGCCATTTAGTAATAACATAAGAGGTCTCAACTTTAGGCACTATACAAACCTACCCTATACATAACTGGGTGTAGACAATTAGGTGCATGCTCAACCATAGAGTATTCTTGTGGGTTCTACAAGGAAAAAAGTAATGCTAGAGCCATATGAGAGGGACAGCATCCTGGCACCTGTTCGGTGTTCATATGAGTTACTTCAGCTTCAAGCTTACTCGAATTTCAACTAAGTAAGCTTATTAATTGTCAACCTATCATTGGCTGACAGTTTTCTCAGTACCGCGATAATTGCTAGGAAATGCACAGTAAGCAGACCACTATGTCACACAATCATGCTCCAGCTGAGGTTAAGCTACTAGCACTTCAGAGATAGTCTGGATTTGGTGACTGTTGGCTTAATTTGCTACTAGCAGACATAGTCTGGCTTTGGTGACAATTGGCTTAATTGGTGTCCTTTGGTGATATGATATCGCATCTGTTCTCATAGACAAGGGTGCTAGCTATCCAGATTTGCAATATAACTGATAAAACATGATCCCGCCCAAGCATACTGGTGTGTATGTGCTGATAAAACATGATCCTCTCACTATCTGACCGTCGTCTCAATATGTGCACCTGCTTACTCTTGACTACCAATAGTCCACGGTCATCTCAATATGTGTAATCTTACAAGTCAGAAGTTTGTGTTCAAGAAAAAGAAGTTAGAACTTCCGGTTACTGATTTCTTCACCAAGGCACAAACTCAAGTTCATTATCTATATGCCTAGGAGCTAATGAATAAAGTGTAAAACGCTGTAGATAATGTCTACTCAAGTTACAAAACTATGCCTTATCCTCACTATTTGGTGTTCAACTCAAAATATTTGGGATCACATAATATGGAGAGCACGTTTCAAATACCTCTGAATTTCCTCAACACTTTTTCCTTTCAGACGAGGAAGATACTCTTTCCAGTCATAGTTCTGAAAACCGTATCTGCAATATTGTGTGGGATAAATTGCTGATCACAAAAGATGAGATGGTACACATTCATTATGGTCTCATAGTACAACTAGAGAATACCAAGCATACAACAGGGCTCTAAGCACAAATATTTTAGATGCTTAAAAACTGGATAAGAAATAACTACTTTGTGACAGACACAGAATGATAGAAACGAATGATAAAAATGTCCATTAAGCAACCATTTTCAAAAAAAGAACCCTGTGAGAGAGAAAAATATCCATGGGCAAGAGATACAGATAAAAGGAAATTTAAGTGTGCTACTGTGCTTGCTCTATCAATCTATGTAAATAACAAGCCGACATCTGCACATAAACTATAAGTTCATGATATTCGCTCACCCACAAGACAGGCTCCAGGGGCATATCAGTAACTATTAACTAACCTATTGAGTGTCTGTAGGAACATTGCTCGTTGAGCAGTGTTGAATCCAAGAACTCTCAAGGTACGTCCTTCTCCCTCCATCAATGGAATCAAATCAACATTACCTAATGAAAGATGTATTGCCATAGTGTTTAAAATAAATAGTATATTTTTTGAAGCAAGTATAGAATAAATAAATTCATTGTGTAGCAATGACACAGTGACAGTGTACTCATCAATAACTGTCATACGTGATTTTCTTTTAGAATATTGGCCCCTCCTTCCAGAAACATTTCCTTGCAAACTTGTGTCATTATCTGACACATCCTCCTCAAACGAGTAATCCTCATCTTCAGAGCTTAAGTCATGGATGTCATCCTCATCAGCAGCAGCCATCTATAACACAGAGAAGAAAGAGCTGATCAGTCTTTTCCATTAATGAAAATGCATATACTCACTCTAACGTTCAATCAAATTAAAAGTACCTTGGCAAACAGAACGTAACAGTACATTCATAGATCTCATGATTGATTAGAAGGTAATAAACTAATGATACTGTGCAGTTACAGCAAGAAAGATCCAACACGCCATGGCTATATTTTGCCTTTTGTCATGCAAAACTAAATTTAAAGCATTACCTTGGCAAATAGAAGATAAAGTACATTGAGACTAGACCCCACACCTAAGTTATGAGGTAATGCACTAATGGTACTATCCCATTAAACCAAGAAAAATAAAAAACAGAATGGCCTTGTATTTTCGCCTTATTTTCATGCAAAATTACTGCAGCTCCATTCAGAAAGCGTTAAAATTAACAGAGATCATCAAACTTTAGTCATGATAATTTATAAGTGTTCCCGATCCCATAAGGGTGGGGGGGGGGGGGGGGGAGGATCATTACATTCTACAATCACAGTATAATGCTTCTGCCACTAAACCATACAGGGTCTTTTCTTAAAGCATGCTGTATCTTTTTCTTGGTCCTCTCAATGGAAGGAAATACAAAAGATGTGCTTAGACAAAAGAACCTCCGTGTTGATTCTGATTTCTGTGTTGTGCAGGAAAAAAATCTGAGGATTATGATGTGATTTAATTAAAAGCAACTACGACATGATGGTGCTCATTGGGATCTCTGTACAAATTATACAAAGATTGAAAGCTGCAAGAGGGGCTTGCCGTCAACCCATGGTGCCCAAGAAGCTGTTTACTTTGGGGTGCTGGCACATTTGGTTGCGTAGAAATATTAGAGTTATGGATGTGGGCCAGGCCAACCAAGTCCAGTTTGGGTGGCACACATGAGTAGCACAGTAGCAGCCATACTAAGGGCCACAGAATGCAACAAGAAAGCAGCATGCATGCGTATCTTCATGTTCAGATTATATGGCTTTGATACATATATTATCAATAGATGATCAGTCGCACCAATCATCATAGTCAGGCGTATAAGCAAAGTGCTCTCGTCTCTTTGCGGCAATGAACTCCTAATATTTAATTGCAATTACAAATTTTCTGCATGGTGTTTAAAAGTTTTTTCCGTGAATACTGTAAGTTCTTAGCAAATTTCAATCCCTCTAGCTAAAATTGCATCTTCTTCCAACCTCAAACCAAAGAATGCAGATCAGAAAATAAAGGAAAAGGAAAAAAGGACTGGGTTAATAATGATAAAGCTTAGAGGTGACACCTGTTTGCGGCTTCTTTTCCCTTTTCCCATAGCGGTATGTTCTTCAACTTTCTGTACATCGTATTTATCCTTCAATAGTTCATCCCAATAGTTTGCTCTTGCGGAGTTTGCAGCTTCAGCTGCAGCCTTTCTGCGTGCCTCCTCTTTTTCCGCCTGAGCCTTTGCCTCGTCAATGTATTCAAAGTTCGCGACCTGGCATGGAGTAATACATGAAATGAGAAATGTGGTGCTTGCTAGAACATGCCAAATAATCGGAATGCAAGTGGAAAGAACGAGTTGTCATACTCATACCAAGTTGTATTATCTGGCATTTTTAGCATACCATGTTTCGCATGGAAGAATATTAGAATAAGCATGCTAGTGAATGAAACAAAGAACGATCACAGAAGCATTGCTTATTTGAGAGTGCTTTTCCCAGAGTTGCGCAAATGTATATCATGGAAAGGCTCGTAAAATGGTAAAACTAACAAGCTAATTCAAATGTGAATGCATGCAATGCACATGCAAGAATATCTCATTCATCAACAAAAATCTAACACATAGGTTAATCCTATCAAATATCAGTAGTGGTTTGTTAAACAATAGAAAAATGCATTAAGGTGAAATATACCAATAACATTGACTCAGACCTCACTAGCTCACAGACAAACATAAATAGAGATGATGTGCACTAAACTTCATCCAATATCATGTGCACATAAGCATGAAAAAGAACAAGCAAGGCAAACCACAGTGAATATCAAAAGAGTTTAATAAAGAAGAAGTTCCTCAAGCATTATGCTTGTAATGAAAGAAGACCACAGTACCTTGAATCCTTTTAAGAATTCGTCATCTTCATCATCTTCCACAGATTCTTCATCATCAACTTGCTTACGATCTAACAACCTGTGAGGCCAGTGCAGAAATATAAAAGAAAAAAATCATCTAACATAGAGCATTAAAGTTTTAAGTCATAACAAAGGAGCTAAAAGTTGGGGGCAGAAAAACTGTGTTTCATATACAGTGAAATAGAGAATACATAAGAAAATGAAATTAAACAAACAAAATTGATGGTTCTTCTCCAGTTGTTCTTGTGTATATGATTGATTTAGAGTATAAACTGCCCCTTTACTGCAATGATTACGAATATTCTAGGTTTCCAAACATAATCAAAATAATTGCCAAGCTCCAGGACATTTTTGTAAATCATTTTGTGAATTTGAGAATAATTTAAATAACTTCACATCACAAAAGGTGTTGCATGAAATATCTTCCCAAGGTGAAGAAAATTACTTCTCAATTGCAGCATCATCATAATGAATTTGGCGAGACTCATCATTCTCATCGTCAAAAAGCTCCTTTGATCCATAGCGTATAATATCATCTAGCTCCTCCTAAAAAAGGTCAGGATGCATATTTATTATTTAGTACTAAAAATCAATATAATGGAGGTTCACAAGCGGAGCAGAATAGCACATCGGGCTAACTTGTTCTGTTTATACATGCCAATTACATGTTCTAGAAGTTGATAATTGTTAAAAGTTTGAAGAAAAAAATACTTAAGACGGGAGTTAGAGTTAGACCGGCAACTAGCCAAGGTTCAGGAAATTTATGAGAAAAAGATCCTGAAACCCTGGGCGCCATATTCATGGCATCTTTTTATATTTTGTTGTCAGGGGCAATTCAATTTAAAGAGACCAACAAACCTTGTTTCGGTAAGAACAAACAAAAAGTACCCAGCTGACCAGCTAAGGGCGAATTTGGAACACCTTAACCTACGCCATCAGATCACGCAACCTAAAATTATCTGAGCTACCGCACCTACAAAGGTTATGAATATGAAACAAACAACTGGAGCTATTAAATTAGCATCAGCCACAAAGAATTAAGCAACCTCTCATATTGTACCACAGCTACAAACCAGGTCCGAATCATAAATGCATAGCACCATTAGAGGAACTAAACTTATCTACCTCAATCATGCTACCAGACCCACAAAATCTCATAACAATCATAAACTTCTATTGACATCAAGAGAAACTACAACTAAATTTACAGAGACTTAATTACTCACCAACTCTGGCAACATGTGGAAGGTTTAAAACCTTGTAAAATGTAGCGCAAAGAAAGGGACATGATAGTAACAGATGCTGAATTTGGGTTCATGCCATGCCAGTAACAATTACTCAGTTTTGATGCCATAAACAAGAATTCACATGGGTCATGCCACAAAAGATCGATCAAAGTTGATGGTTTGCAAAATTCCTACTAACCATTAAAATGCAGTCACCACAATTACCTGATTGACATTATTAGCTTTTGTGAGTCGACCAACAACTAAGTGCTCCAATATCATCTTTTTCTTTGTAAGCTGCATCATTCTCTCCTCAATTGTGCCTCGGCTAACAAGCCTGTATATCATCACCTGAAAAGAAAAACAGATGAAAGGATTATATATAAGAAATCTTTTTCCAAACACGCAGGAGAGCTACGTATAATTTCATTAAGAAGAATAATAAAAGTACAAAGGGCAGGGCAAAGCCTACCACAGACACCCCATATACACACCCCATCTACTAGAGACTAGCACAGACTCGCCACAGAATAGAAACGGGCAACCAACACACTCCCAAGGACAAGGCTAGTTATCCATAGAAAGCGCTGCAAGAGCAGCTCACTCAGTGATACTGCTCCAGCTGAACACCAAAGGGCGCACTCATAAAATATAAGAAACACCATGAAAGTAATTGAAAAAACTGCATTTGAATTCAAATAAAACTGCAAGGAAACATACCTTGCTAGTCTGTCCCAAGCGATGAGCTCGTGCCATAGCTTGCAAATCCGCATGTGGGTTCCAATCACTGCACATGCATAGGTGACAAGTTAAAATAAGCTCATTGTATTAATGGTTTTTTGTCTAAACAAAGAGATTGTTTTACCTATCATAGATAATTACAGTATCTGCAGTCGCCAAATTTATTCCCAGACCACCAGCTCTGGTAGATAGAAGAAAGCAAAAACGAGTCGAAGTCGGAGCATTGAAGCGATCTATTCGTATCTGCCTTTCAGCACCACCTATCTTGCCATCAATACGCTCATAGCTCCATTTCTGAAACATGTATCGTTCATAGCACAGTGAATAAGATCCATTAGCCTGCAAAGCTAACACTAGTCAAAGTGGGATGATAGTTAAGTACCCTGTAACTCAAATAATCCTCCAGTAAGTCCAACATGTGTTGGAACTGTGAATAAATTAGAACTCTATGGCCCTGCTCTTTTAGTTTCACCATCATCTTGTCCAGCAGCTGCATCTTACCTGACGAATCTAAAAGCCTCCTACAAATTCAAAAAAAAACAAGGAAACAAGATAATGGTAACAACTGATAAAATAAGTATGGAGTACAAATACCAATCAATAGATTTACTCAAGCTTGAAAGATGACTAAACCCAAGTCAGTTAATCAGTTAAACATCGAAACAAATTCCAATGATATTACTCAGAAATGTATTAGGAGATAAATGGCATCATATAGGCATTCTATCAGATGGATCTACACTTGAACAAAAATGTGCACTATATTAACAATATGTTTATCCCAGCCAAATCTCAAGAAAAACAACTGGAAACAAACTCGCTTGCATTTCCCATTGACAAATTTTCTAGAGCAAATTCAATGAGAAGACACAGAGAGAGAGGCAATGGAAAACTCCAATACGGCAAGGTGTCTTCAGAGTCAAGCAAGTTTAAAAGGTTAGTGATACCAAGTACCCCTACACATACACTGGCAGTTCCCAGTTATCATACTTCATAATACACCAGCAAGAAAAGTATGTGAAAGAACAGGAGCTAGCCAAATGAGCACATTAATAAGGATAAGGATATAATGGAAACCAACATGAAACTACACGGGCCAAACAAATAGCAGCTACAGCAAAGATAAACTAAATAAACATAGAGAAATAAATAGAATATAGTTAATAAACAAGAAGCTTGTGCACCTTAAACCTTCTTCTGGATTGGCAGGTTCAGAATCAGGTTCATCCGTCATGAATCCATGGCAACAGAGTTTGCGCAGCTCCATTACAACATTTATTAGGGATATCTGCAACAAGACAATAAAGAATTGTAAATCCGGTAAAGGCAGATACAGTCAATTAAATGAAAATCAAAGCAAGCTATTACTTGTCCACCATTACGACGGGCTAACACTTCATAATTCTTGGTGAGAATTGCCTTATAGTACTCCTTTTGTTTGCTCGTCAGTTCAACTCGTAAGATCAACTCCTTTTTTGGAGGAAGTTCTTTCATAACATCTTTCTTGAATCCTATTTGTACCAGAGAAAACAAGGTTGCAAATGAGTAAGGTGATAGGTACTATTTAGATTGCAGCAAAGTAAACCAATAGATGGAAGTTTAACTACAGTATTCATGGACAATAATACGAGTTTCCCAAGCAATAAGTTTGAAATCCTTTGAACAGGGGCAGCCAATTAAACAATCATTGAATTGAAGTAGATTCGCACTTCGAAGAAGATGTGGCTTCAGCATTCCATGAAGCTTCTCAATTTGCTTGTCTTGGTTTATATCCTTGAACTCCTCTTGGAGCTCAGTTATACTCCCAAACTGCAGAGTACAGACATAAGCATGTCACATCAGGCTACAAGTAATTTCAGGAGAAAAGGTGTTCCAGTCCTATCAAACATTTAATGTGGCATGGGCTGAGGAGAGGGGAATGCTGCACAAGAGGACCAAGTTCGCGCAATGCATTGTGCGTACATGACATGTTATGCATCACAATGTCTGCTTTACCAAGCAGAAATGGTTTGGGGACCAATAAACTTAGTGGTCCAATCAAAATAGTGCCAGTAAGAATTAATGAAAGTGGTACATAGTCAAGCTTGAACCTTATCTAATCCCATTTTGCCTGTGAATGCCAAAAAATGGCTTTCACAAGTACTCCAGTAATACATATACATTCGTGAAAATCAATTCCAGCAGAGACTTCAATTTGTGGGAGTTATATTACACAAGGCTACTTAATGATATTTAGTTATTTACCCAGCCATCTGACAGTTAAAAATGTAGGCAAGCAATTATCATAACAGTAGCTCCCTCTGACAATCCATTAGAACAGGCAATCATGATGTGGTTTACACAGACAACCATTGCCATCCTAGGCCCTAGTTAAGCAATTCAATAATATGATAACCTATCAGAATATACTAAATTGCCTGTAAACAACAACATTGCAATTGAAACATTACTTAAAAGTTTAAAAGATCACAGAGGCCGCAGAAGGAAGGTCACCACTAACAAACTACAGAGTGCCATAAACTAAATAAAATTAAGACATTTAACATCCAAGAAGCAGGAAATCTTACACTTTCACCCTCAAGGAAGTGCATAAGCATGAAAAGCTCATCAAGATTATTCTGAAAAGAAGAAAACCAGAACATCAAGTTAAACAATTACAACAAAATGGCCAGGATCAACAGACAAGAGTACAAACAGAAGAAACTCCATATGCCCAAAAAATTCAAGATGAAAATGAACAAATGAATTGAATTGCTAACAAGTGGGAGCTGAAATAAATGATGTAACCTAGTATTGGATCAACCGATCAAGGCTCATGCCAAACTGCTGTCTAACTCAAAATACTTCATTTGCAGTGCACAGACATGTGATATATCACTAGCATCCCAAATTGCACATGTGCAGAAAAGTAACGCTTCTTATTTCACATAAGCATTTCATTGTGGATTCAATAATCATACACTATTTAGATTGCTGTGTCCTTATATGTCTCACAAGGCAGATAGTTAAAAATGTTACTTGAACGCTCCCCATTCTGGAATCAGCAAGTAAAAACACAAATTTAGCTACCAACAAATTGCCAACAAGGAGAGCTAAAAGGTACAATACACTGTTGAATTTCTAAAGAAAAAGTAGGAATACTTCAAAAAGAGACAGGAAGGTATAGGCAAACTTTAAAATGTATAATTTCCAGTATAGCTTAGGTATGATAATGTACATGAAAATAGTTACCTGAACTGGGGTTCCTGTTAATAGCACACGATGTACGGTGTTATATTCTTTAAGTTGACCAAACAACTTGGAATCTTTGTTTTTCAACCGATGCCCCTCATCCACAACCTGACACAATATACAGATTGGAAATAAGTTAACTAAACCCTAAAACATGCTATGTATGGACACAGCTGGACAAAAGTTCTGCTAGAGAAATGATACTGAGAGAGGATGTGCAAAAATAGAAGTACCAAGCATTCCCATTCTATGTTTTTTAGAACAGCTGAGTCCATGTTGATCATCTCATAAGATGTCAACAAGACATCAAATTTTATCCTCAAATGCTTCTTTTCTTCATTAGATGGAGATGATTTCTTTTTCTTAAGCTTCTTTGCTTTCTCTTTTGGGTAGTAAAACTCATACTTCTTAATAATTTCCCGAGATGCAGCAGCTCCAAAATACATTACCTGTCCAAAACAAGGGAAAAAATGTACTGAGGATATAAATCTGTCTGAATTACAAACAACATGAATCTCAAATCAGTTCAATCTACATACAACATTCATTTGAGGTGCCCAAGTTGCAAATTCACGCTCCCAATTTCGCAGGGTTGAAAGGGGGGCAACAACCAGATGCGGACCAAACTTGTCTTCAAACAGGGAAGCCAGAAAAGCAATACTCTGTATTGTTTTCCCTGCGATTTTGATCATTTACTTAACATCCCAAAACAGCATTTGAACAATAAAAACTTTGTTCTCACAATAAAGCATCTCTTACCAAGACCCATCTCATCACCAAGGATTACACGCTTGTTATGATGCCACGAATAGCGTAAGAAGTTTAACCCTTCAAGCTGATAGGGATGTAGCGTGCCTTCAATAACCATCAAAAAATATTAGCATTCATGGAAAAAAACAGATCCATAAGATTTACAGTCAACTGAAAATTAAATATCCAGGAATAGTTTGTTAATTAATAGCACCATCCTGTTTATACATAACACATACCACCAGAAAGAAATTGAGGGCTCTCCTTGAAATGGCGTGGATCACGAGAGACAGCCTTTCCCTTGTCACCATATTTCTTGCGCCTGGACTGGATCTCATTAAAGCGTTCGATCTGAGGTTGGAACGCCGAGATGTCAGACTCACTTTCCCAAGTACATTCCTCATATGTAAGTTCCTTCCATTTCACATAGTACTCCTGCTCGCCTGTGGAGCTTTTTCTGTTCGTAAAACAATGTCGAAAATCTCAATACCAGACAACTTCTGCTAGATGGAAATTAATGGATACATGTAAGGGAAGATGGTTAGTGGGCATCTAAACGGACAAGACCATCACCACATGGAAAAATAGCACTAAGCTAAAGTGGAAGTTATGATGTATATTGTATCATGAGTAATTAGGTACAATCACTAAATTTCAGAGTATCACACGAGTTTCATGATTGACTGGTTCACCGAACCAGAAGGTGATAGCAGCCATATAAATGGAGTGTGCATTGACAACAACAACATGCATGACCAGTTACCTGACACTCTACATGCATATGCTATTCAGTAATTCACCAAAGAAAAGCTGGAGTGCCAGGATATGAAGTCACTAGCAACATAAGTCATTACGTATATTAAAGAAATCATATCTGTGTTTTTAGTACAAACAATCCATCATACAAGGTAAAATAGTTAAGACCCATGTATGTAATTTGTTTGTTGTTAAATTATCTGCATACCTGCTAGAAAGGATCCTGTCAACAGTTGTCCACTCCGGTCTAATTGCAATAAATTCATCATCAGATTTCTCCACGGAATCCATTTGCTTACGGAAGTTATTCAACCTAGTTTTCAATCGAGGGTGTATCTTGGCAGCTTCCAAATATTCTTTTTCTGAAACCCTGGTTTTAAAAGAGAGACGATAATTAATAGTTTAAGAGTACAGAGAAAAACAATTCTGCAGTGAGCAAGTAACTACCAAGAGCAGTGAATGTGTGATAATCCTTTCCACTTTATAAGATAGTGCCTGATCTTCTTTGATTCAGGCTCTGAGGAACTGGTATCTTCACGAGAGGCATCCCGCATTTCGCAATCTAGAATCTTCTCCATCTCTGTCAACGGACTTACCTGAAGACAGCAAACAAGGTGAATTGTTACACACTTACACCAACACTCCAACAGTATCATACACAAGTTGAAAGAGAGGTGTATGCTGAAGGCAAAGACATACGCATTCCGGGCAGCTCCATTTATCAGATGTAATGTTTAAGCAAGGAACCAAGCATTTTCTGTGAAATGCATACGTGCATGTTGAACAAGGGACAAGATTATCACTTTTTCCGCATCGCTGGCAAGCCTCTTCTTTCTGCCATATAAAATAAGGATGAACCAACTAAAAACTACATGTGTATGTAGACTGAAAAGAAACAATATAAAAAATACAAAATCACATGAACTAGAGGGGTAATTCAAGATAGTGCATCATAAACATTTAGAGCTCCAGTATACAGACACAACAAGGTTCAGTTTTTGAACAACATATCTCAGATTTCAAAATAATAAGACTGTTGCCTTACTGTTCTGTATTTGATGTAAAATGACAATAAAGTAATAGCAAACATGTCCTCTCTTATGATGATTTCGTGGACAGTCCTTACTGAAGCTTGAGCTTATGGAACACCAAGACCGCATATTGTACAGAAAACTACTAAACACCCCTCACAACATGGAAGAATGTAGTATTTATCCAGTTACACCAAGACAGTTAAGCAACATGTGTCAACTCTGAACTTCCATTTGAGTTTGAATTCAGGTAGCACAGTACCAACCAGATGCGTCAAAAATTAGACCACAGATCCATAAGTCCTCTACAGAATCCACAAATTTCAAAAAGTTAACTTACGCTGAGCCAGAGGCGAAGGTAAGGTTTTATTACACCTAGGGCTGAATTCAAGTGTCTAAGGCTTCTACAATTGTTTGAACTCATCTCCAAATTTAACAAAGTTTTATAGATCTTTTAGAGCTACAACTGGCTACAGCCTTATTTGCCATAGGTGCAGCTCCACCACTGTGTAGACCTAATCTTGTCACACTATCCAACTTGTAGCATGGCATAGCTAAACTCTGCCAAAAAAAAGCCAGAGAGAGGAAGCCCAATTTCACCATTCAACCCCCAGAAGGCATCAAGCAACCATGCCATCCAAGCAAATAATCCTTGAAACATTCCAGCATCAGCCAGGCTACCTCAATTCCCTACTCCACGTGGAATTGCAGAAGTGATCCCTCCCTCTTTGCAATAGTTAGCCATCTAGCAACCTAATCACAAATCTCCGACGAGAAATCCTAGCAATAACAACCCTAATTCCCCCAAAAAAATAGCTACCAGACCACCTCAGCAAAATTCGCAGCAAAAACACAGAGAAGCAACCCCGGGCGACCATACCGCATCCTCGCGCTCGATCCGCTCGGCAGGCGCTTCGTTTTGCCGATCTTTCCCCTTCCCGGCCCCGCCGCGCGGCGGGAGGTCGTCGTCGGACTCGTCAAGCGTGTACAGCGGCCGCCTCTCCGACCGCACGCGCAGCCGCTCCACGAGACTGCTCATCGTGGCGCTGCCTCCTCAGCTCGACACGCGACGGGATCAAAACCCAGCAGGCGAGAAAGCAGCGCAACTCCCTCTCTGCCTCCGCCAAGCTCTCGCTCCACCCCTAGCGCCGCCGCCTCCGAGTGGGCTAGGGTTTGGTGGGTTTGGGGAGCGGCGATGAGTGGAGGGGGGTTATTTCTACCGCCGCGGAGGGGTGAGGTGCCGTGTGGGGAAAGTGCGGCGAGAATGGAAGGTAGTAGCGACGAGGTGACGCTCGGCGTGAGCTGTGGGCGGAGGAGGCGCGAGGGCGGCGAGGGGGTCTCTCTCTCTCTCTCCTCTGCACGAGAGAGGAGAGGGGGAGGGTGGCAGTGGTAACGGCCACTGCCCAGGAAGAGCAGGGACTAGGCCGGATTTGCGATCTGAACCTTCTACTATACTAAAATTTCTGGACTTGTTAGATAATTAAATCCAGCATCGACTAGGCAAGACACACGTGTGTCGTGGACTTGTTTGGAAAAAAAACTTTGTTGTAATTTTAAAGTTTTCTGGTGTGCTTTGTCATCATTGATGCCATGCCCGTATTTATTTCTGTAGCTAGATTAATATATCTTTTGGATTGGATATATTTATTGTTGACAAGATTTGAATTGCAGAGCATATCTCAAATGTTACAGATTCAGATCTGATTTAAAATTGTAGATCTGTATGTCAATAACATGCTAATATTTATACAGAACTTTAAAACTAAAGTATCAACTCACCTAGTAAATAGTTTCTTGAAACAGAGTAACAACTAATCCACCTCTCCACTTCCGTCAACACTACTCCCTCTTCGCCTCCACCAAGCTCTCGCTTCACCTCTAGGGTCACCGCCTCCAAGCTCTACCTCATTCAAGCGCTATCGTTCTCTTCCTCCGCCAAGCTCTCACTCCACCTCTAGAGCCGCCGCCTCCAAGTGACCTCTCTACCTCTATCAAGCGTTGCTCCCTCTCTGCCTCCACCAAGCTCTCACTCCACCTCTAGGATCGCCGTCTCCAAGTGGCCTGGGGTTTGGTGGGTTCGGGGAGTGGTGAGGAGCGAAGGGGGGCTATTTATGTCGTCGCGGGTGTGAGATGTCGTGTGGGACAAGATGACGCTCCGCATGAGCTGTGGGCGGAGGAGGCGGGAGGGCTGCACAAGATATGAGATGGAAAGCCCAATAGAGGTATTAATAACGAACACTACTTAAAAGAACAAGAACTAGGCTGGCTTTGGGCGTGATTGCAGCCCTATGTGGCCTGCGGGGTGCAACCTTGGCATGCTTGGTTGGTTGGACCAACCTTTGAATCTGGTCCACGCGGTGCAAAAGGCATCAAGCCTCTCCCGGTTAGGCTCGCCACCAGATGCATAAGATTGTGCATTTTCGCATGAACAGACTCGAGCGGTATGCAGTCAAGTGCGTGGCAAGCGTGTAGTAAGGCAAAAAGCGGATTGGCTCAGCACTAGACGGGCAACCAAACAAGATCTCTGAGCGGCCTGCGTGGATGGAAACGTGAACCAAACAAAAGGTTGTTGCATTGGCAAGCCATGCCAGCAAGGGACAACATCTCTTGTGCAAGCAAAGTTGTGGTGACAAAAACCAATCACAAGTGTGCGATGATGTTTCATTTATGTAATTTCCCTTCATGAGTTTAATTGTTGCGAGATTAATCTCTTCTTTTTCTTGATGTATTCAGTGTTTGCAAAGATTTGATCCCATAATGCATCTCAAAAATCAGAAAATATTTGTTAACTAAAGAAATCATATATTTCCCCTACTTTACCTTGAGCATAACCATCTCTAGGGTATTGAGAAAAGTGAACCCCTTCCCCTGTAAACTAGCATAAAGAAGATGAGAGGAGAGGGAGGGATGTTTGGATCCACTAACATGTGGGACCCACATATTAGAAGAGAAAGACATAAAAGGAAAAAAGTGGATATATTTGTCTTCAAAGGGATTCCTCGGGAAAAGTGGATTCTCAATCCGATGAACACGCTCTTACAACTTCCTATTTAACTATGGCTAAAAGTCATGAGAGCGACAAATCGATATGAAAAGAAACAGTAGGCGAACATTTCCTAAGAAACGAACCGAAGTTCCAAAATCGTATAGTACACAGTAACATATTTTCCATATAAAAGTGAGAACATCACAGTAAAAACTTGGACAACATAATAGTTTTAACATATCATCTTGGCAGCATTGCGATATAAATTCAACTAGATTGAATTATTAAAGAGCAAAAGTAGCCACACGGAGAAGCTAGGTAGACATCCATTCCCCAAGCATCTTGAGTGTAGAGCAGCAACCTAGTCCTTCTAACTATCGTTGAAGTCATAATCAGATTGACCTTAAAAAGCAAAAGTCCCCCCATAGCGAAGAGATCATCCACATCTCGGAACATGTGGTGTTTCTCCCTTTGTACAAGGGAATTCCTTGCTCTAAAGACAAATCATGGTAGAATAGTTGTAACAAATAATCAACACTTGCTTGATAGGATTGTACAAAAACACCCGTAAAAGAAGGCATCCCATAAGTCAAGGCAAACTGGCTACAATATCCCAACCACCAAAGCATAAGCTGAAGAACGTCTGAATTGGATGATCTCGCCAATAACATATGCAACAAACATGCTCCACGACATTTAATGATGTATATAGTAAAACTAAAATTTTAACTACGAATATGCATTCTAGTATTAAAATATAGAGATATACAAGACTCACCTTTTTCCCCGATGGTTTCCTTTTATAAATCGCCAACAGTTCTAGTATATTTGATTTACTAACTCTAAAAGGTCTTTTACGGTACACAATACTATCTTATACTACTGTTCGAAAAGGACTTGTATGTAAGGATTCGATGGTTAAGATTAATTGTATACTACTAAACTATTAAGCTATATGGGAGTATGCTTGAGTAGTATGGATAGTATAGGAATATGATTGGAAATATGTAAAATAGCATTCTTGAAATATATCACATCTTTCTTAATTAACCTTATCTTCTTTCACTCCTTGTCTTTTCATTTCCAATCGCTCGCATGCGCACTGGGGAGATGGCGGCGGGTGCCTCCGCGGTGGGTGGGCGGCGACGATGGGCCTGTTCGCTTCAGCTTATAAGCCGGCTGAAAAGCCGAAACGGCTGATTTGTTGTGAGAGGAAAATATTGTTTGGTGGCTGATAAGCCGGCTGAATAAGCTGAAGCGAAGAGGCCCGATGGCCTCATCCACGCAAGCGCAAGATCCATCCGGGCCGCCGGAGACTTCACGCCCCATCTTCATCCTGCATCGGCGCCGGCGCCGGTGACAATCGACGTCGGCGACGGCCACGACTCCTCGTGCCGTCTTCATCCCGCATCGGCGCCGGCGGCGGGCCCACCCTATCTCCCTACCGAATCGGCGCCGCCCTCGATTTCAAAGTTTGTTGGTCATTCTTTTTTTCGAACTGTCTTGATTTTTTTCGCATTGCCTGAAAACAGATCATGCCGCTGTGGAGGCATTACTTCCAGAACACACAGGGTCTCGTCTTCGTTGTGGATAGCAACGATAGGGATCGTGTTGTTGAAGCCAGGGATGAGCTCCACCGAATGCTGAATGAGGTAAATACCTGTGCTATTGAGAATATTTTCACTGGTATGTGGTTGTGTGCTCACATCTGTTGTTATGTTACAAGTACTTCAAAATATATCGTTATGTTACTGATTGCAGGATGAATTACGTGATGCTGTGTTGCTTGTGTTTGCTAACAAGCAAGATCTTCCGAATGCTATGAACGCTGCTGAGATTATTGATAAGCTTGGACTTCACTCACTTCGCCAGCATCACTGGTAACACATACTATCATCACATATTCCTCCCCATAAGTCATCAAAGTGTGATGTAGCCATAGTGTTGTATTTCTGTACTTCTGCTTGGTAATATATGTAGTTGTGTACTGTTTTGTTGGTACAGCAGAGGACTCATCGACTTTTTAATCTTGTTGATAGGTACATTCAAAGTGCTACAACTGGTGAGGGATTGTATGAAGGCCTAGACTGGCTGTCCAGCAACATTGCCAGCAAGGTATGCCAATTTATGTTTTTCGCTTCTCGCAAAACATTCAAAATAGTGACTGCAAACAATTGCGTTACTCATCTTTCCTGTTTGATGACCTTGCAGTCCTAAATTTTCGAGAGGTTTGGACCATCTAGGAGCCTTTGGATGATGATATTGCTGGATATTTAGGGTTGGGTTGCTATTCCCGTATGTAAGGTGTATGCCCTGAGCTCAATAGTTATTGAGCTTTGGTTAAGATTTTGCAGTTAAATTGTTTTGTGTAATTTGGATCCTTGAGATGTTTCCGAACCAAACAGCTAAAGAGAGTTCCGTTGAGTTAATTGGTTGGGGGAATGCGTGCTGGTATGCAGTATCACATTGCTGTTGTGAGATTCTTTCATGCTCCATAGGTTGAACACCATCCGAATGGTTGCATTATTTGTGTTCTTCGCATTTGTTCCGCCGGTCTAAAAAATGAACGGCATAGAGAGCTTAAGCTATAGACTCGTATCTTTAACCCAGGTACGTGAAGTAAACAAGCAGCTTTGTTATGCTAACTAACGTATCTTTCACCTAGGTCCGTGAAGCGAACAAGCAGCTTTGCTATGCTAACTAACATAATTATGGTATTGACCTTCCTGTTTAAGATTTCTTACTGTGAGCTAAAACATGCTATCGTGCGCTGGCTTGGTTCGATCCGTAGCGGCAAAGATAAACATGCCATCGTGCCCTGACTCAGCTCGATCTAACAAACATTCAGGTTCATTGAAATGAACATAGATAGCTCAGTGAACACGTTTGAAAATATCACCAGTTAGGGGCCCAGCCAATCCAAAAGTAATACCGTAGATGCGTCAATCTTGCAAGCCAACGTGCCATTTTACATCCATCACTCATCGCAAGAATAATACTGTCTTAAGCCTTCTTATCACCCTACTGAGGTCCTATTTGTTTGGGCTTTCAGCTAGCTTCTCGTCCCAGAAGTCGAAATCCCAAACAAACGGCAAGCTTTCAAGTTTAGCTTTTCGTGGGCCAAAAGCTATGGCTTTCCATGATACAATGGAAAGCTCGAAAGGAGAGAAAAACAAGCTTCTGCAAGCTTTCAGCGTTCTGCAAGATGGAATATCATTTACCTCAGAAAGATGCATTGCTACAAAATATGCTAGGAAAGGTACATTATAAGAAGGCTTTACTTAGTAAATAAAACATAAATGAGCTTTAATAACAAATACACCTCTATAGGTATTCAGTGAATATAGCAGTAGGCTTGCTGAAGCCTCTGATAGTCAAAATGCCAGAATGATAATAATGGATAATTTTCAGACAGGGTAACAACTAGACTTCTAAGATCCAATCAAATTTACCAGTTTATCTCTTGAAGGCCTTTCAGAAAACCTCCCACCAGCATACCTTCTCTCCACGTAAGCAGCTTTTATGAATTCCCTAAGATTGCCAATGTTGCTGCAACAATAGGTTTTAGTTGGACATTTGTCTGGTATGTATATGTATTACCAAAACAGATAACAGTTACTGAATTCTTCTTTACCTGCTATCAGGTAGCCTGCCGCGCTCTCCTCACCCGATAGGCGATGAGCTGCAACGATTATGAGGCTGCTGCTACACAAACAATTGCCAGACAAACAGAGCTGAACCACTTCCCCAATACAGCCGTCAAGGCACGATAAAAAGGAAGTTTTACAAAACAAAATCGAAGATGATTCCAGGATTTCCAGCTCCAAGTGCAAAGAAACATCATTTCACTCGTCAAATGCGAGTTAACTTATGCTGAAATTCGTCCTTTAGCGAGTTAACTGAATGGCACAACACAAAGGAAAGCAGCAGCTAGAAAAACAGGCATACGCTACTACTGCACTGGAAGCAAAAGCATTGCTTCAGCCTTCAGCAGGGGGATCATGTTAACACACCAACCAAGCTACAGTACAAGTTATAGAAGCTGTGCCCCCCCCCCCCCCCCCAAATGATGAAGGCTCGCTCGGTGGGTTCCAATCGCTTCAGTACAGGTCCTTGTTCACATCGTTGAAGTACGGGTGCTCCAGGGCCGCCTTTGCACAGACCCGCTTCGTCGGCTCGTACTCCAGCATTTTCTGCAGCAGTTACAAGATTCACGATCAAGTTAGTATGCAATCCTCACAATGTAATGCCTCTTCTTTTCAGTCACCCTTACAATCTGCTCTCAAAGGATAACACGTTTGCGGCCATTTCATGATTCAGTACTGACCCCGAGCAGATCGTAGCCGTCGGCATCGAGACCGGGGACAAGGGTGGAGAGCTTCGTGGGCTTCCACTGCGGGTACTCATGCCAGTTGGGGAGCTTGCCAACGCCTGGCCACACCTGCTCATTGGGGGTGCCAAGCAGCCTGGCATCCCAAAAAACGAGATGAATCATCGTCAGTATTCAGACACCCACTTAGGATTTCAGCAAGCGGACAACTGGGGGATATATTACTTGAAGATGTGCAGGAGCTGCTGCAACTCCGAGTCCCCGGGGAAGAGTGGGTTGTTAGTGACCAGCTCGGCTGCAATTTACAGCCAGATTAGAATATGCATGTGTCGTTGTGAATTCTGAAACAAAAAGTTCGCGTTAACAAAGGATCACTGGGTTCATCAAAATCATACCGAATATGCAGCCCACGGACCACATATCAACCGGCGTGGAGTAGTGCGTGGCGCCAAGAAGAACCTCGGGCGCCCTGTACCACAGCGTCAGGATCTGCGGAAACAACAATTCAGGCTCCGCCGTGAATCGGATCCAAAGAGCAGGGATCAAGCGGAAACAGCCATGCGGGCTGATGGAGACCAGCAGGGATTCCGGATTCAGACCTCGTGGGTGTACTTTTTGAGAGGGGCGATGACTGCGCGGCTGAGGCCGAGGTCAGCGATCTTGAGCGCCATGGTCTTGCGGTCCATGAGTAGGTTGTGCGGCTTCAGGTCGCGATGCAGCACCCCGCGGCCGTGGACGAAGGTCACACCCTTGCAGAGCTGGTACATGAGGATCTGCGAACGCGCAACATCACCATTCATCAGAACAGCCATGGCTAACACATTCACACAAACACCTCCCGTCCCGTGAACGAAGAGGCAAGGAATTACCTTGACAGTGAGCGCGGGGATCTTCTCGTGGTTGGCGCGGTGGCTGCGGATGAACTTCTTGAGGTCGGTGTCCATGTACTCGAAGACGAGGTAGAGGATGGTCTGGCCCTCCTTGTTGACGCCCTGCTTGAGGTCGAGGAGGCGCACCACGTGCGGGTCCTGCGACAGCATCCGCAGCAGTGAGACCTCCCGCAGCGCGGTGGGGGGCACGCCCTCGTCGTCCTCCGGGAGCCGGGTCTTCTTCAGCGCCACGATCCGGCCCGTCGCCTTCTCCCGGGCCTTGTACACCTTCCCGTACGTGCCCTCGCCCACCTTCTCCAGCTTCTCGTACAGGTCCATGGCGCGCAGCCCGCCGCCCGTGGTCGTCGACGGCGCCGCCGCCGCCGCCGGCTTCGGCTGGTGCTGGAGCGTCGCCATCGCCCGGATCCGGTCCTCGCTCGCGGTGGGTTTGGGGATGGGCGTGGGGGGATGGCGGTGGTGGGTGGGTCTGGAGCTGTGGGGGTGCGTGGATTTAGGGTTTGGAATTGGGGGAGAATTTGTACGCGGGAGGGAGCGGGGGGGAAGGAGAGAGCCGTTTGAGATGTCGCCGCCGAGTAGGCGCTCCAACGGCTCCCTTGAGATGTCGTTCGACGGGAACCCACCTGTGGGCTTGTGGCCAGCAGAGGAGAAAAGGCGGCCAGGCGCAGGCGCACACGGGGGACCGCGGGCGAGAGCGCGACTGGTCAAGTGCGGCCCGAGGCACACGATCTTGATCGGACGGTAGAAATACGCACTCGCAGCAATGTTGTTTCAGTGAGCACAAGAGCTGAAACAGTATGGGCGTGTTCCAGAGAACTCCATTCGCTAGAGAAATGTTCGTAACTCCGGACACTAGCTGATACTCTTTGCAGGAATTGCTGTGTGCAAACTGCAAAGGCAACAAAACTACTGAGATTACATTCCACCAGTTGAACCAGATAGGAGTTGGCATGTGTCCAGAATCCAAATCGAGCGTACCGTGAGACGATTCACAGTTGCATTCAGCACTCGCATATTGGAGGCTGGAGCCATAGGTTACTGATTCCTAGCGATCGCCCTGTGTCCACAAAACACCGCGAATTAAACAGAATAACAGACACAATGGCTACGAATGCAAAACTGAACATCGCAAGGTCAACAATGGCCATGATTCAGCAGAGTCCATGCAGTTGCAATCTTGTTGTACCGAACATGGTGACACGGCAGGCTGCTGTTGTCTGCACCTTACAGCCGCTTCAGGAGGAGAGTTTTCTTGCTCGGTTGCTCCATCCGCTTAGCCTAACCAAAAAGAGTTCATTGGACGCTAGGACTTTCAAACGCCGTGTTGGCCGCTGCTGCAGGTCGGGCAAGGACGTGAACTGCTCCGGTCGTTGTAGCGGCTTGCACACTCGTCCAGAAACTGCCTGAAAGTACAGGAAACGCACGAAAAACCGCACATCCACATGAACCGTCCCCACAACTTAGGTCCCCTTTGGATCACCGACGGATTATAAGAATCTAGGTAGTATATTGTAATAATCTACCCTATTTGGATCTCTAGATTATAATCCGGATATTAGGTTGGTTGTAAAAACGAAATGTCTATAATGCCCTTGCCTCCTCTTTTTCTTAAAGAGGCAAAGATTTGGAGCGGGGTAAACTTGTAATTTCTCATCCTAAATCCCCCATGAGCTAAGGAAGTGGGGATTGTGGATTAACATTACATCTTAGACTTCTTCTGCGTACCCTCCAATCTATACATATTAGGGAGAGATTGGTAAAGAAGTTAGTTTATTTTCCATCTCAATCTATGTGTATCAAGATTGATTTATCCAAACAACACCTTAAGTATTAATCTCAATTATTGGTGGTGGTAGTATTCCTCTCAATGGTATGCCCAGGGACTCGTTGATGTAGTTCAAGAAGACTCCACCGTCCTCAATAAAATCCGGGAAGTCAAGAAGCTCCGGCATCTGATTGATGTAGTCGATTAAACTTTCGAATTCGTCATCTGCACTCGTCTTACCCAGCATAGCATATCATCATCATCAACCTAAGTCGCCAAGATTGTTGGCAAGAATCTTGTGGCCATTCAGGTCCGCCCGTGCACGTTGACGGCTGTTAGCACGTCAGTTTGAACTACAAGCGCACGGATCAATTATAGTTTTTTCCTTAGAGTGTTTCCCCAAGGTTTATCAATTCATGGAAATAAGGTCACATGATCTATACTAAGTAAGCATAAGGAAATATGATTTGATTTGCAAAGTGATTGTGAATAGGCATAGATAGATATGGATAGATAAGAAGCATGAGCAGGTAAAATAAGAGTTAAATCATCTAGAACAAAGCCTAAACTATGCATATGTATTATATTCAGCATATTATCAAAATAGAAAAAAATTCTATTGGGTTCCTACTATGTTTTTCTAGCAACGTCGAACTTGCAATTCAGGTTCCTACTATGGCTCCACGAGTTGCTCTGTTTCATGCCAGCCAAAGATTTGTTTAAGCTGGGTCTCGTCAGCCTCACCCCAGCAATGCTATGCCGCGCCCAATGAGAAAACATGAAACGGGATCTATCAACTGCAACGTTGTTCGGTGAATTGCTTCCCTCCACAGAAGAGCAAGGAATTGAATAGTTAGAGGGTTAATCCTAGGCAAAACCGAACAGGTTTTAAGAGATTGCCGGTTTCGATGTGGACATGTGGTAGTGCTTATCTGCTTGACTTCCAGCTACAGCAGATGATTCCACTGCTGGCACCGAGGAAACAGCAGGCAGGCTAGAGAGGGAGTATGCTCATCAGCGCCAGCAGGAACTAGGTCCCTTCAAATATAAGGTTTGTACCGTGCAGCCTCACACGCTGCCATTGAACTGGAGCCTCATGCTACACGCATAACTAGTCAAAAACTGGTATTTTGGCTCACTCGGAAAGTGAATACATAGAAAGAGTTTAACCCATAACCATCCCCCAGCGCCCCACCCCAGTTGGAGCCAAAAAAAAATTCCGATTTCAATTCTTCCAACTCCAGATCCAACGCATTGTCAACAACTTTAACATTGCATCAGATTTCAGGAGCAGGAGCTCCGTCCAAACTTCAAATCCAGCGTATTGTCAACACCACCTAAAGTTTAGATATTTGGAATATGAATCCCTCATGTTTCAGTAGGATGATCTCAGTCCAATCACCACCAGAATAAATTTTTTTTTGTACAAGCCCAAGCAGGAGTTGGAGTATTAAATATTTTGTGCGGTAAGTAAAGAATTCCTGAAATAAAGTGCAAACTTATAACACATGGGCCTCCGAGTTTCAATTGGAGCTTAGGATTTCGAAAAAACACATTGACCGTTGCAGCAACTTGAGCAACCACATGAACCACTTTGTCCGTTGCAGAAACTTGTACCATCCTCCTCTTCAAAGAAGGCCCCAACAATCCAACAAGAGCCAGTCAAACCCCACAACCACACCTGATTCCTTATAAATCTATCGAAATCAGCAGTTTTCCTGCAAAAGAAAAAATATATGTGATCAAATGAATAGACCTTCAAAAGTCAGCTTGCATATTCCTAGGTTGCTAGTTTATAATGACACTTCTTTTCATAATTGCAGAAAATAATTACAGTTTCTCCAATAAAAGGCATCCATTTTCAAAGGAACTATATGAAACGGAAAAAAACCTATCAAATTCATTTTGCATACAGCTACATCTCCATATAATTTGAGTTTTCAAAAGATTTTGCCAGACACATTAACTTTTCGCTCTATGCAAGACATGTTTTTAATTCCTTTTGGCATCATGTCAATTTACATCTGTTACTAATGTTTATGATAAAAAATGACAACCAGGAATAATGGCTACCCAGTGTACAGTAGATGTACATGATTTTATTTTTCCCTTCCTAAATACTAGCTGACAAAAAGAAGGATGACCCTGCTCTCGGCAAGTTCGACGCCGCCGTGGACAGGATTGAAATGCTCCATGATAAAGGTGGTTCCTTTCCGGCGCTTATTCTCTTCCTTTTCATTTCCCTCGTTGCTTTGCTTCCTTCTTAAGCGCATTGAGATTTTAGTGATAATCATGTAGTACAGGTTTAATTGTTTCAAGTTTGGTTGAGTGCTTGGCATCTCTGAATGCCTCACTTTGTATTAATTCGATGCCGAGAACTATGCATTGAAAATGCTCCCTTTTTTGTCCCCCAACAATACTTCAAAAAAGGCAATTTTTTAATCTATCTATTTTAACTCGACATTTCTGACGAAACTGCACCGGTATACCTCAATGTTTTGATCTCCTCAATCTTCGTTTTTTCTTCTTCTTTCTATTTCCAACTCGATATTTCTAAGGAGGTTGCTCAATGTCCTGATCTGCTTCCTGATCAATTGTCAGTGCAAAGGAAATTGGAGCAGCTTGCAGATGGTGAGGCGTTGCTGGACCTTGCTGATGTTCTGGTGTCATCTACCAAGGCAGAAAATAGTGGTGGACCGACCCCATCTGAATTTGTCACAGCTCTGCTCAGGAAATTTGGTGTTACAGACACACCGCTTGACAGTTCTAATGAATCGTTTTCCTGGTCGAGTCTTGGTGGTGCGGTATCAGCATTGTTTATGACAGCTACCGGGTGCCAAACCATGTAATCCCCGTTCCCTTGCGCAAAATATTTGTTGCACTGATTGATTTCTTCACAATCTGCAGTTTCATAAATCTGAAATGTTTGTGTAATTCTCCTGTTTTGCGGCAGGAACGGCCCTATGGATCTTGCAATCAAGGAACGTAGGTGTGTTGTTAGAAAACAATCTGAGAGCTTAGGCAGTAGACCTGCAGAGGTGAGATCATCCATTGCTCTTCTTACCAAGTCATGGAGATCAGTAACCTGTAAGAGTTTGTTAGAGATGAAATCAGGGAAAATTCAGCTGCACCCTTGCAAGAGTACCCTTCACAGTTTACATATAGCATCTTAATTTTTGTGTGCCATAACAAATCAGTCGAGGCACCACCTAAAATATGCCTCCTTAATCAATAATCAGAGTGTCTACATATTTCTGAATTTACAAGGCTTATAAATGATTTGTGCCAATGTTTTAATCAAATTCCTCAATTCTTCATTAAATGTTGCATTCACTTGCGGTGTGCAACCGGCGGTGGCAGTAGCCCTTTTACGACGCGGCGTGCGGGAAAAAAAGGGAGGCGGCGGTGGCGGCGCTCGAGCGGCGTGCGGTGTGCAGCCGGCGGTGACAGCAGCCCTTTTACGGCGCGGTGTGTGGGAAAAAATGGGAGGCGGCGTGCGGCGTGCGGGAAAAAAACATCCCAATAATATATTTTGTGCTAATTACAATTTTACTCA
Source organism: Setaria italica (assembly GCF_000263155.2). Lineage (NCBI taxonomy): Eukaryota > Viridiplantae > Streptophyta > Magnoliopsida > Poales > Poaceae > Setaria > Setaria italica. The sequence goes on along the minus strand of NC_028453.1, from coordinate 3,674,796 downwards.
TACCAAAAACACCCTATACTCTATACTATCATCTAGTAGTATTGTGCACTATAAAAGAGCCCAACTCTAAAACTGTGGGGGATGAAGTTGTGAGGGATTATATTGTTGGCAATTCATCAAAACTGCAGGGAATGAAGTGAAATTGTACTACAAACACTGTTGGCCACTTACTAACTTGCTAAACACTGTTGGCCACTTTAAAAACTGTTGGGAATAATATCAACTCTTGTAGTGGATGGTAGATCTTGTATGAAAAATATGTTCAAATCATTATGACTTTATATGTCTTGTTAACACATGCTAAAAATAAGAATAAGTTAATTTTTTGCCGGTTAGAAAATTAGTCTGTCTAATTTTGATCAGCTTAGATATCGTTAAAATTTAGCACCTCAACTATCAAGCACATTTGATTTTAACCCTAGAGACCATATAAAGCAGTTTAGCGTTGACGCGGCATCAATAATTTATGATCTTGTTTGACAGAGCTTTGGATCTATAAAATTTTTGGATCAGAAGTATTACATCTGGAACTGCATGTACGACAGAAGGATTTAGATGAATCATTTTGTTACAGAGTTTAGGCTTGCACAAATGACGGATGTGGACATCATGAGCAAATGACAATATGCTGGTCCGCTTAGTAAAATATGATAGACATATTGCACATGCGACACTGAAATAGAGCGCAATGCACTACATACATTAGTCCATTCTCAATGCAAGTTTTACGAGGGTTTCAAACTCATTAAATGACATGCCACATAGGTAAAAATGGTGACATAGCATAAAATTTATGAAGAAAGAAAGAGGAGTTAGGTTTCATGGAGATGAACGGTTACCTAGACTTTGAAACTATGATGAAACCCCATTAAAAATAATTTGTTTCATCTCCATAACTCTTCTTGATCCTATGTGGCCATGGTTAGTGTGCCACTACTTGATTTATGTACAATTATAGGTGGTTATATATTCATATGGCATATTTAATCTCAACACCATACATCAATTAAATACTATGAGTAGCTTATGAAATCGTGATATGAAACTGTGCATTGTAAGGGGTTGTTTCAATCATCAGCTTAAATCTTTGAAAATGATGTAGCATTATTGGAAACGGTGTGATGAAACTTTCACTTCCACCTCACTGAATCATAAGGGCACGTACAACGCCCGCCTTTTTGCCATATGGGAGATGCCATTTTTGCAAAAAAATCCCTTGACTCAACCGAGAGACGGGCGCGCCGTCTCTTCGCGAAGGGACGACGGGGGCTCGTGCTCCCAAGCTATATCACCCGCTCCAACACCGTTGTACGCCGTAGGGACGACGGGGCCCGTGCTCCCAAACCATATTTGATCATCTTGATTCATGAGTCTATACAAGAATTAATTAGCTTGCAGATAGCTTAATAGACAACCCATTGTATAAGTTGTTTGTATTGCTATCTAGATAGCTTAATAGACAACCCATTGTATAAGTTGTTTGTATTGCTATCTCTATGTGACATGACTAGTGCTTGCAAACGGCAGTCATCTAAACTGTTGAACGTGCTCTAAGCAAACGACAGTACGCTGATTGTGTGTCCGCTTGTACCGTGAAGCAATAATAATATGATAGGTGCAATTTTCAAACAGGAAACATCAAGGCACAGAAGGCAGAAGCATGCCTTCCTTATGCCAGGCGTTCTTTGCTGTCTCAAAGTCAAGCAAAATTCTGCATCATGGAATAACGCATCTCTCAGCCATTTCTTGTCTGATAGAGTCAATAACCAACATAGTGATGATCAGTTAAACACTCATAAGGCTGTTTTTTCAAATATATTTAACACCCAGAAATAAAATGTATCTTAGAAATTCGCTGGTAGTTTCAATTCATCAAATGGATGGACACATCACACAAGCATAACGAAGATCATGCCTGAAACTATTTTTTACGATTGCAAGTAAAAAAAAAGTCAGCAGAATATAGTAAAACAGAATACTCAAAGATGTACCAACTTCAACTTCAATTAAACTACACGGTTTTAACAAAGATTTGATCATGCCATGATACCTTTGGCAGGAGTTAATGTGTGAGTACATTTTAAAACTGGAATTGTCCTAACCAGTGCATTCAATGGTATACAAGAGCTGCAATTCACAAACCTGCAACTGAACCCTGCACCTCACGACACCTTAATATTGATTTACTGCTCTGCAGTGTTAATTGGGCATTTGTAAAGGAGAACGAGGAAAACTGACTTTGCATTGCAACATTCATGTCCACACCGACACTAATTGTTTGCTATTTCCATGGATTGTATTCTTTGTAGATGATGTATGAGAATCAAAATAAGTACACCGTGAATATTACATATGAACTGTTTGATTTAACTGTATGCAGAGGTTACAACCATGATTGCTCCTGTGCAAGCATTTGTTCTAGAACCCCTTACCACTGTATTCAAGAAGGTTGCTACACAAGATTAACTGCTGCATATTTCACGCATCATTCATTTGAATATAGTGCCTGCCCTATCATAGCTCTGCATCACCAATCGGACATAAATAACAACGGCAACTAAAACAAACCATGAAATTTGTGGGCGAGCCATGATATGAAGCAAATCGGTACAAAAGGTCACACCTCCATGCATACTCTCCCAGCAAGAAATCAATTCCTTCCCAGCGGAAGCGACCGGCATGAATATGTCTCCTTGAAATATGACTTCCTGGAGGATGTGAAAATCAACGCATAAACTTCCTTATTGGCATGGGCTGGCACATGGTCCATGGCCTTGAAACTCGGTACAAAAGGTCACACCTCCATGCATACTCTCCCAGCAAGAAATCAATTCCTTCCCAGCGGAAGCGACCGGCATGAATATGTCTCCTTGAAATCTGACTTCCTGGAGGATGTGAAAATCGACGCATACACTTCCTTATTGGCATGGGCTGGCGCATGGTCCGCGGCCTTGAAACGCTTTGCCGTGGCAGCCTCCCCCTTCTTACCATTCTCCAACTTCTCAGCCCCTGCCGCCGTCAGAGCAGCAGCAGCAGCATGCTTAGTGCCGCTCAGGCCATTGCCCACCTTCTTGTCCTTCTTCTCCTTCACCTTCCCCCTCTCCTCCTCCATCCTCTTCCTCAGCACGGCCACCTCCTCCTCGGTCCCGTTGATGGGCATCTTGTCCGCCTCCTCAAACTCCTTGTGGCAGACCAAGCACGCGGACGTCTTCACCTCCTTGAGCGCCTTCACGCTGAGCACGTGGCCGCACCCGCGGAGCGCCAGGAACTGGTACTTCCCGTTGAACTCCAGCCCCGTGACGGGGCACTCGAACCGGACCTCCTCCCCGGCTGCGTCCGCGTCCGGCCTCGGGTGCAGGTGGATGGGGATCATGTCTCGGAGCCCCCGGATGTGGGACAGCGCCTTGGGCAGTCGCTTGTGGAGCAGCGCCTCGACGAGCGCCTCCTTGTTGTAGAGGTTCCCGAGGCGGTCGGCAACGGCGGGCGCGGCGAGGGGCTCCCCGGAGAGAGCGCAGCAGGTGAAGCGCGACAGGCGGGCCTCGTTGGGGTCCGCCTTGTCAGGCTTCTTGGCGAGGTACATGGAGAGGTAGCAGTCGCGGGACTCGGCGCCCGTGGCGCCCCCATCCCCACCCCCGCCGCGGAGCGCGCGGAGGCGGAGATGGACGGAGGCGGAGGGCGGGAGCGCGGCGACGCGGGAGGAGGGGGCGAGGGGGCGGCCGCCGGAGGTGAGGTAGTAGGAGGAGGAGGGGAGCGGGAGGGCGCCGAGGAGGTCGGAGACCGGTAGGTGGGAGGGGACGGTGAGGTAGCGCGGGGGCAGGGAGAGGTCGTCGAGGCGGAGGACGACCGACCGGCGGCGCCGGCGGAGGGGGCTGCGATGCCGGCCATGGCGGGCTAGGGTTAGGGTTCCGGCGAGGCTGTGTAGCTGGATCGGGAGCGGAGGGGAAGGGGAGGTCGGACGGAGACGAGAGGAGAGGGGAAATCGCAGGAAGAATTCGAGACGGTCTGGAAAAGCTGATGCGTGCGTACTCGCTGAGTCGGGGGTGAAACCGACGTTGTTGCTGGGCCTACTGGGCCGTTGTTGCTGAGGGACTTTGCTGTTCGTTGGGCCGGATTTTCAAGAAGCCGTGCGGTTCTGGCGGGATTTTGGGCCGTTCCATGGCGAAATGAGCGGCCCAAAAGGAGAAGAAATCAGATACCACGACACGATCTCGGAGATCCGATTCCCGTATGTTGCAGGCGACCGTGCAGCGAACAGCAAGATTCTCGACCAAACAGCTGCAAAGCGAAGTAGCCATTCACTGTGGTCAATTCAGGCTAATCCTTGCCTAGCATACTATTTCCTAAGCCTAACATCAGAGTTGACACACCTCACAATTTTTTTAAGCACGGTCGAGTCACGAGAGGCCACCTGCACATCAACCATCGCCAACGTGCGTGCACGTACCTCGCGCTCGCCCGTGTTCATTCTTCAATCTCCAGCATTTTGTCTCGATCCAACAATCACGACGACGTGCGCGCGATCGAACCGGAGGGATCGGAGGAACCATCACACGCGCAGTAGTAGCCTGCACATCATCGCTCGAGATCGTCATCGTCCAGGCCCGCAATCTCAGTCATTGAACACAGCACATCTCTAGAAGGGGAATGAAAGATATATACGGCGTTGCTCGCCAATCGCAGCGTTGTGCACATGGTACGGGGATCACTGTTGTTGCACGAAACGTGGAATAAAATATACTGGCCTTTGCACGAAGCAAAAGGTAAGCGAAAATTGGTTCAATAGCATTGAAATTATCTAAAATTACTATTCTGTTACATTTTGTGTACCTGGAACTCATTTTCGTCTATTTCACACGAATATAAATAGACTTGAAATGGCATTTCTACCCTTCTCTTGTCCACAGCTCCCGGTCGCAGATCCAACAGACGCCGCTGCCTCACCTCCTCTCGGAATTTTTTTTACGATTTTGCAGGAATAAATAGTTGAATAAAATATTTGAAAAAAATGAACGTATGCTGCCGGACCAAACGGCGGTAGGTACTTATCACCGGTTGAAATGGCGGTAAGTCCCTTACTGCCCCCCATCCAGCGGGCCACCCACGGGTTCGAATGGCGGCAGGTTCGAGGAAGCTTCGCCGTTTCATCCGGTGTAAGGGTGCCCCGCCAGTTCAAACGGCGGAAGGCATCCCTTACTGCCGGATGAGCCGGCAAGGTCGCCCATTATATAACAGCACGCCGCGCGCCCCCAGACCAGACCGAGCGCCCCAGGCGGAGACAAAGCGAGCGAGCTAGAAAGGGAGGGAGGGAGGGAGAGGAGAGGAGAGGAGAGGAGAGGAGGAAAGGGAGAGAGGGGAGGGGAAAGAGGGAGGGAGGAAGGGATCGAGGAGGAGGGAGGGGAAGGGGAAGGAGGAGGGAGCAGTTCTTCTATCGTCGCTTCATTTTAGGTATTTTTTTAAATCTCGTAGTTTAGGTAATGTAGATAGTGTAATGGATAGATGTAGTAGTGCATAGATCTAGTAGTTAGTTTAGTGGATCTGAGACTTAGAAAAATCTAGCGGATTTTAGATATAGGAAAATGTAGCTTAGTTAGTATAGTGGATTTAGCTTAGGTATTTAGTTCACAGTAAATTTAGTCTGTTGTTTTATGTAGATTAAATTTAGTTGAATATCATTTGCATTGCTAGGGTTTTTAGGTATTGACAATGTAGTTTTTATAGGAGTAGTTGGAATTATTAGATTTAGTGAGAACCTTTGTGCTCGTCGCGTATATTATTCTGGGTAGATGCCTATGATAAATTTAGTTCGTAAGGTTGGTTTACTCTTGAATAGTTGTTAGTATGCATGATAGAATTAAATGATTCCACTGTTTATTGAACTGAAGGTGTCGTTCTAGTTAACTGATTTTAAGTTTTTGAGAGTAATTTGGACTGCTCGTTTCGTGTATGTTGGCAGGCATGTCGTATAGTTTATATTTCCAAGTGTTCTATGGTCCGGGGAGGTTAGATATGATCTAGAAGGGGTAGATTTGAGTGGATTTCCGTATTTCTGCAAGTATTTACTAAGAGCAAGAGAGAGGACTTGGGGGGCATATGCAGGTGGCTTTGTAAAGATTTCGGTGATAATAGAGATGAAGTTGATGTGTCCGTGAGGGCTGTAGTGAAGAGACAGCCTGACATAAACTTTTGGGAGCTGCTCCCGCTTGAAGAAACCCCGAACTTCCGAGCTTATGTAAAGGGTTGCACGAGGCAGGGTTTACCGATCATATGGTATGTTCAACTGTTCATGAAAGGTAGGTCTAGCAGTCAGATGGAAGCAGAAGTGGGAGGTGCTGAAGTTGAAGCGGAGGAAGATGTGGAGAGTACTGAGGGGGCAAACAAAGAACTTGATAATGATGGGGTAGAAGGGGGAGATGCAGAGGATGATGTTGCAGCTCGTGAGCTAAATGGGGATTTGATGAGGGGGAAGAAATTGCTGAGTTAGTTGAGCAGGTGGAGAGAGAAGGAGAGGAGGCTAATGGTGCCGTGGATGATGACTCGTCCGATGAGGAAGATGCTTACCCTGTCCCGCGGAACTGGTCAAATTATGACCATTCCGCCCTAGAGGTCAGTGTACGGGAAAATGTCCCTTGGGAGTACAGGGAGAATGAGGTATGCGTGGGTGCTTTGTACCCTAGTGCGGATGAGGTGAAGGCAGCTTTGCAGCGTCAGTTCAGAGTGGAGAAGAGCAACCTGGTGGTGTATGATGTCCGCTGTGTGAGAAATGATTGCCCATTGAGGGTGCACGCATACAAGAGAAAGTGGAAAGATTATTGGGAGGTGACTAGAGTGGTTGAGCACCAATGTTTGCTGGATGAATTGGAAGGAACACACCACAACCTCACCGCTGATTTTGTTGCTCAATACATGTATCCTCAGATAGTGCAGAATCCTAGCTTCGAGCCCAAGTCTATTGTTTGTGCCGTAGAGGAGAAATTCAAGTATAAGATTAGCTACAGCAAAGCTTACCGAGCGAAGCAGAAGACATTGAAGATGAAGTGGGGTACGTTCGAAGCATCATATGACAACCTCCCCGTCTAGTTGCACACCATATGCCAGAGGAACCCATGAACTTTCTACGACGTGAAAGCGTATCCATGTGCTTAGTTTCCAGGCAAACAGGTCATGGGACGGTCATTCCTAGCCTTGGATCCTTGCATTGAGGCATTCCAGCGATGTTGACCAGTCATTTGCATTGATGGCACATTTCTGACCGGAAGGTATAAAGGAACAATATTGACAGCTATTGGCTCCGACGGCAACAATCAGGTGTTGCCGCTTGCGATTGCATTTGTGGATAAGGAGTCTAGAGAAAGCTAGTATTAGTTTCTGAAGAGGGTGAAGAACATGATTGTGAAGGATGTGGAGGGAGTTTGTGTCATTTATGATCGGCACAAAGACATTCTACAAGCAATCAAAGACCTATAGAATGGAAGTCAGGAGTGTTTCTAGGTGGTGATATGGCCAGACTTGAAGAGTAGGTGGTGTATGAGACATATGGGTGCAAACTTCCATAGGCAATTCAAGAACAAGACCCTTATGAAATTGTTCAAGCGGCTATGCAGCCAGAATCAAGAGAGGAAATTCAACCTTCTGTGGAAGAAACTTGATGACCTTACAAAGAAACAATGTGAAGAGCTAGCGAAGAGGCCGGTGAACAGTGAGGCAGACCACCTTGTATCTCTGGAGGACGTGGGACTCAATGGTTTGACTGTCAGGCGAAGACGGGGAAGGTCCATCAAGACCTTCTCATAGTGGATTGAGCATGAGCCGAAGGAAAGTGGGCATTACTCTTTGATGAGCCGAAGGGACAGACGTATCCGGAATGACATGGATCAATCAGAAGCAGGTCTTGATGTCCGCCTCTGCTCCAAGTGCTATGAAGCCGGTCACACTTACAAGAGCTGCCCTGCAACAATGTATGGAAGTACGAGTACCCAAGCTGGTCGATCAAGCAGTGATAGAAATGCTACAGTGCGTGGTCGAGGTCGTCATGCACGTAGCAACAATGACGGGTTTCTGTGATTCATGTGCTATATGTTTGTCAATTCGTTACGATACATGTTTGTGTACTCGTAATTCAGGCGAACATTCCGAAATGTAATGTAACATGTAACCTAAGTTCTGGTACTGTGACCATGTAAAATTTGCATATCGTGGACTATTTAATTTGCAATATCTCATTTGCAGTTTGTTTTATTTCATTTTCATTTTGAAGTCATTATTATTTTGGGGGCGTACTTATATTTTTCATGTTGTAGGTATGGCGCAGCAAGTTCCAGAGGAGTACTAGACCCCTGAGTTGCTCGACCCTATCTTGGACGGCCTTCATAGGTCGTTCATGTCAGCCGTACGGGGTTCGAGGCTGAGCATGTTTCAGGCACGTAACCTTCTTTCGACGATGCCGATCGACGCACGCTTGGATTCCGAGGTATGTCTTACTTAGTTAAACTTATGTGTTAAGTTCTAACATTACGTTGTTTGAATTAATTAATTTTATGCATGGTACAAGTTACACATTGTGGACCTTCTTCCTATACCCAGGTTTGGTTGAGGGGGACATGGTCGATGGTACTGCGTGGCCCGGGAAGAAGTCTACACGGTTCCAGTTCGACGTGTCACTGCTAGCAGCTCTGCTGGACCGGTGGCGGCCGGAGACGCACACCTTCCACCTCCCAGTGGGTGAGATGGCCCCCACACTTGAGGACGTCTCTTTGCTACTTGGCCTTCCTTGTGCCGGGCGTGCCATTGCCGCGGTGGACGTCCCACCTACCTGGCGTGATGAGCTCTTAGGCCGGTTTGCCAATGTTCAGCGCAAAGATGGTTCCCCGCCGTACCAGACCTTCAGCTCGACACACGGGCCCACGAAGGCATAGCTCTTACAGTTCAGTGTGAGTACTTAGTTACCTACATGTCCAAATAGTTTTGTCTAACTTTTGTTAATTTTTCAACTAATTGTATTTTGTTGTGCAGGCCGACTACATGAGAGACGACGCCATAATACCAGGAGCTGCCTTTCGACCACAACGATGTCGACAGACCCACGATGGGATCGTTGTGGTGCTTGAGGAAGGTACAATGCTTCATCTATAATTATTCGATTCATATCATCTAAACACTTGTCTATCATATCACTCTGATGTTGGCTAAACACATTGAATTCATGATCAAATATGTCCTTTATTTGTTGTAGGCATCGTGGGTTGGGGTGTAGACGAAGAAGACGTACCCAGACTTCATCGGTCAGTTCGACGCTCTTGTCGATACCGACGTGAGGTGGACAACCTACACCATAGATGAGGTGCACGCTCGTGCCCCGCATGGGCTCTCTTCGCTGTGTCATCGAGACATGGAGTATTGGAGGACGACGAGGCCACTGGTGTAGACATCCACGTCGAGGACTACGCGGTTCACCGTGTCATGAGGCAGTTCGGCTTGTACCAGCAGTCCCCACTTCCTGTTACGTCAGCAGTCCCGGCCGCCGTTCACAGGTACACCCCACCCTTTCATTCTCTTTCCAATAAAGTTTTTTTTCGTTTATCTAACCCGCTGCACAATGGTTATGTTAGGGCTAGCCGTCAGGGTAGTGGTGGTGGTGGGCCTGGGGTCCAGTGGGCTTCGAGGATGGTTCATTGGGTCGAGATGTGGATGACCGCTTTAGACAAGGTGGTGTAGAAGGAATGTGCACACGATGACGATGCTTTCGCAGCGTACCTTCGGTGGTTCTTGCCGAGGATGAGGACACGGGTCACATTCGTTCCGAGTTAACCATCAATAGAGACCGCCCCTATCACACAGACGTACCTGCGCTCGAGGGACGTCAACTTCGACGTCGTGGTAAGCTTCTGCATCATATTTGTTACTCAACTTGAACCAAACGGTGTGGCTAACTTCAACCCTTTCTTCTTCCCAAAAGTACAATGTTTTTGCAGAGGTAGCCACTGAGCTGATGTACGACATCGACCACTTCCAGCACCTGACTAATCATCAGCACGAGACGCTGTACAGGCAGGCCTTGGGCGCCTGCAATAGGTTTCTGAGGGCCATCAACTGCCGTGGTGGTCGCGGGGACTTCGTGCTTCCACCACAGGCTACCTATCCCCGTTCGTTCTCTCCACCTCCTACCCACCAGGCCGGTATGTCCTCTCAGCCACCCGTTCATCCGCCGTACCCCGGCCCCTGTACTGCACCACAGCCACATGCACTAGCGGCTGGGCCGTCCTGGGCCGCAACAGCACCACCACCATTTTGGCATGCTGCCGCCGGCCCGTCCACTATTTCGCAGTACGTGACCCCGACAGGTACGTGAATGTTATTTTGTCGTACACCATTGATGAAATATTTGCAATTCACCTTACTAAATAATAATTCCTTAACACAGCCCCGCTGATGGGCGGAGCTTACAGTGGAGCGATGCCCTCTTCAGCTGCACCAGGCACAGAGCTACGCCACTACAGTGCGTAATGAATACAATTTTTGTATTCCATTTTAAATACGCAACGAAACTAACAATACCATTTCCTTAGTTGCATAATAGGGTTCACAGATTGAGGGGGGCTTCGGAGGACTCCGTCGAGGAGGAGGGACAGAGATGGACGATATTTTCAAACCCGAGCCTAACGTGATTGGTGCCTTGCAGTTGCATGACGCCCCGGAGGATCCTACATAGGGCGCGACCTAGGACCTCGCAACACCACCTGCGGCCGCAGCAGGATGTCCGCCTCGCGACGTTGCCCCACGGGAGCCCTTAACGTATGACCAGCAGCAAACTAGAGCAGCGCAGCAGGCAGCGAGGCTTGGTCGTGGTCGCGGTGAGCCTCGTTTCAAGCGAGGACGTATTTAGTGCGTAGGACCTATTTTATATTTTGTACGCCGGTGCAGGCTATCATGTGTACGATTATATAGCGTACGATGTATGGTCATCCGCAGACTAATCTATCTAGGCCGAGAGTTAAATTATTTTCAATTATTTCGTGCAATCACTCTACCTCTCTCAAAAATATTATAAAAAATTAAAGGAATAATATTCAAAATAGAGGTAGAGCCTCAAATTACGAAGTTACGTATTGCAATTTAACTACATAATTAAAATAATTGATAAAAATGAAGAAAAAATAATTAATAAAAGTCAACAAAATTAAGGAAGAGTTCTTGTAGCCGTTTCAACCGGCTAGCCAACATGGGTGGGAGGACCCTTACCGGCGGTAAGGGCCATTCCACCGTTTCAGCCAACGAGATAGGTCCGCACGTGGCAGCCGGCACCCATCCGCCGTTTCAACCGAAGAAAGGAGCCTACGCCGTTTGGTCCGGCCGGTATACATCCATTTTTGCAAATTTTTTATTCAACCATTTATTTCTGCAAAATCGTAAAAAAAATATATATATAAAAATAAAAAAATTTCCTCCTCTCGCGCGATTCATGGGCGCCGCGGACCTACCTGGCCCACATGCGACGCGGCCCATCTCCGGCTCTCTCCACCAGTGACGCCGACCTCCCCGTGAGCTACCTGCCGGGCGTGCTGCCCTCTATGGAGCGAGCACACGCCGCTAGGACGAGCGAAGGCGGAGCCTGCGCGAGGTGCGGGGCAGCGCGGAAGCTGCGGCGCGGCCGCTGGAGCCGCAATCCGTCGCCGTATTAGGGGCCATATGTGCTACCCTGGGGACGCACTCCGGCACTCGAGCCGCACGGCGCCGCCGCATGGGGCCGTCGCTCGCTTCGCGCGTTTCTGCTGGCAGCTCTGGATGAGTAGGTGAACCATCGGGAAGATAGCATGTTGTGCGGCACTGCGGCTGCAATAGCTTCCGAGCTTGTCCACTTCCTTCCCTCTGTTTCTTTGTTACTCAAATAATGGAGATTGAATGCTAGACTGTTCGTGGATATTGTTTTTCTTCCCTTTCTCAGTAGAAGAAAAAAGCAGTTGCACTTCTTCGTTGATATTGCTTCTCTTCCCTTCTTCGAGGAATCATGACTCTATCCAGTGAACATTAATTGATAGGTTAGGGGTATTTTTGTCCTAGTTAACAACGTTTGTGCAAAATTTAACAGGGTGCTAATTTCAGTTCACAATTGCATCTTTCAACGGTATTTTACGGTGGCATGTTCTTTCAGTAATAATTTATAGAAATCATCATCTTTCAGTACTATAGAACCAATTTTCCCAAGGGTCCAAGGGCGGCAATGGAGGAGGAAATGGCAAAGGAAAGATGTATTGGAGAAGAAAAACGAAGGTACGATGTCATGACAGGATGCTACTACGTCACAGGATTCTAGTTACACCCTTTCTTTGATACATTATACAGCTGTCGCTCGGTAAGGCTCTCCTCCTACTGATCACTGCTTACCGCCGCCGGAGGCGCCCAGTTCCTTGACGGACCGGGAGTCGTCGCCTCCTCCGGCGCTGCTAGCGGACGCCGGCGACGTCGCTGCGGCGGCGGCGCCGTTGTTGACGTCGTGCAGCTGGCCGCCAGGAGCAGCAGGGTTGCTGTTGGCGGCGGCGTGGCGGAGCACTGGCGGCGGGCGGGAGAGGAGCGACGCGGACGAGGTGGCGGAGGAGATGGCGGACGCCAGGGAGATGGGCATCAGGCACAGGCCCTTGCCCTGCAGGTACTGCATGGCCGTGCCCATGTCCTCCTCCATCATCTTCGCCACCTGATTCTCTGCCACCCGCAGCCCACCGCCGCCGCCACCGTTCTCGCCGCTGCCGCTGCCATTGCCATTGCCCTTGGTGGCAGCGCCAGCGCTGCCTTTCGCACCGCCGCCGCCGTTGCTGTTGCCCTGCACAAACCGGTAGTAACACGATGCTTCTCAGAATTGATCGAAACACTGCAGGCAACTGATCTCTGATCTGCTAGCAATAGCATCGAATGTTCAGTTACCTCCGAGGACATGCTTGCAACCAGGGGCGCCATGCCGGCCGCGCCTCCCAGCCGGCTCATGCTCAGAACCTGCAATAACATGTGAAGTCGTCAGCACTGGCACTCCGCCTAGCCGGGATCAAAGCTCAAAGGCAGCTGATGAGCTATCGCTTGCCAGCAGTGTTCAGAAGTAGCAGCATCTCACCTTGACTTGGAGCTGCAGGAACTTCACGTAGTCGATGATCTCGTCCAGCATCGACGCCTTGTCCGTCTGCAAAAAACGACAAACCCACGCCGCCATTTCAGTGTCGAGTGTCGACGCCCACACATTGCTCCCCATTTCTTCATGCTAAATGAGTTGCCACTCTTAAGTCTTAACAGACTGATCCATCGACATGCCGCCATTGATGATTAATTCGATCACCACTTCCGAAATTCAGTGAAAATTTCAGCAAAACAAGGCATGGAATTGGAGTGCGCCCCCCATGCCCATTTACTCCGCTCCAAATATAGTAGCTGGCGCAAGACTATTCTCACAGTTCATTCAAAGTTTCAGGCATTGCAGTCTTGCAGACTACTCCGTAGCTTGCAGTACCAAGTATCCAGCACATCACATCACATGAGCATGAGCTCGACAGGACAGGAGCAGGGCGCCAGCGCGCTACCCTCACCTACCTGCCGGCCCCGTCTCCGCCCCTACTAGCCTATACCTATCGCTGCCACTCGCGTAAACGGGCAAGCACCCCCGTCGCACGCGTGCGTGGGTCCGGAAAGATTCCAGCTTTTTCGCCGGAGAGAGAAACGACGGGATCGAGGGCGCGAAGCGGCAAAGCAGAAACGACGGCGACGTTGAAGACGCCAGAAAGGAGAAAAGGGGTAGAGAAGGGAGATAAGGGATTGCCGACCTTGTTGGCGTTCGGGACCAGCTCCTGCAGCGATTTCATCCGCTCCGCGATCCGCTCCCTCCGAAGCTGCGAGAAATGGATCGCGACAAGTTCAGAAATTCTGTAGTATGTTGGAAGAAGTGTAGGAAATTTACTGATGGTTTGTGAACATTGACTGGTTAGTTACATGATTAATAACGACATGAAATTCTACTATATCTTCTTCCAACAAGATAAACAATGATGTTCAAGGATTTTTAATTGCAGCGAATATAGAGGTTGATGCTTGATTTGCAATGTTCTGGCACGTCCTCGCAGGAGCTTGTTGATTTCTTCTAAAGAAAAGAATAATTCAGAGAATGGAAAAGGGTGGTGGGCTGAGAGTGGCGAGATGTGGCATACACGTTCGGCTATGCTGTGGGGGTCGGTGGCCTGCCCTCGCCTCGCCCGCTGCCGCACCTGCCGCGGCGGTGCCGCACCGCCGCCGGCCGACGAAGCTGCGCCGCCAGCGGGTGGTGTCGCGCCGCCGCTCGCCGCCGGTCCTCCCAGGCTCTGGGGCGACATTGATCCTCCCTACGACAGAGACGATAGCATGGATACATGAAATTAAAGAAGCAGGGTTCTTTGCATATATATACTAGCTGGTGAGAGTTGAGTCGGTGACCTTACCTGGCCAAATTGTGGCTGCACGGAGGCCGCGCCGTGCATCCCGAACCCGTTGAACAGCGAGTGGTCACCTCCCTGCTGGACGCGCGCGGGCAGGCGGAATCCATGGCAACGAGACGCGCAAAAGGTTTAGGAAAGATCGAGCCGAGGAGGAAGGAAGCGTAATTGTGAGTCCAAGACGCGACACTTACGGCGGAGTTAGGCGACTTGAAGCCGCCCTCCATCTCCTCCGGCGCCGGCGCCGACCGGTCCGTGAACAGCGGCAGCGGGGAGAACCCGCCGCTCTCCTTGGCCCCGCCGCCCGCCAGGCCGCCGCCATGGCGGTGCAGGTCGCTGAGCTGCAGCATGACCGGGGAGGAGGAGGAGGACTTGACGTCCCCGCCGCCGATCTGGTGCTGCCGGAGGCGGGACGCGAGCAGCGCCGACTCGTCGCCGAAGGCGGCCTGCACGGCGGCGTCCTCGGCGCCCGCGGCGAGCTCCCAGGGCGACTTGTTTCCGCCGGCGCCCAGGTCGGCCCACGCGGAGGGCAGCGTGGAGAGCATCTGGTCGAAGAAGTCGTCGGCCTGCTGCGGCCCGCCCTCGCCGCCGGCTATCTCGCGGCCGCTCGGCTGCATGATTGAAGCCGCTCTGTGTGGTCTAGGTAACGGAGGTGAGTAAAGGATCTTCGGAATGCAGGGTGAAGAGGAGGGAGCTAGGGAGCAACTCGTGGCTCGCGCGGTTTTATAACAGCGTCTGCAAATTTCAGTTTTTTTAAAAAAACAAAAGTAAGCTTAGTTCGTGCAACACCTTGGCGTTCAGATTTTTTTTTGTTATTAGGAGAAGCATAACTTAACTGACATGCAGCCATGAAGTATAACTTGTGTGAGTCCAAGACAATATTCAAATATCGGAAGCAAGATCGAGCGAGTTGGTTGTGTGGGGCAATCTTGGCACACCTTCGTTCTCTTCGCAACCAACTTGATAATCCCTGCTATTTTTTTTAAATAGCTTACGTCCCTTTGGAACACAGAAATTTCACAAAAAACTTTGCACGAATTGGCTAAATTCCCTCCAAAATTCGGGCAAAAAATGGCATTTCAAAGTGGGCCTTTACAAAAATCAGGTATTGCGGGGCCGTTTTGGAAGGCGTCTCCCGAAACGGTAAATGTTCCGCATGACCTCTATACTCACGTTTAAGGCCAAAGCTGAAACGGTGATTGTTCTTGAACAGCTTCACACTCTCCCAGTTCAGGCTGCAGTTCACGACTGCACACGTGCAACAACATACGCATTGGAGTCTGGAGAAGGCAAGAAGTTATGCTCAGCTCCGTGCGCGCGTGCGAGAGTAAACCCCAAATGACAAAATGGCATCCGATGGCAGATCGACTGACAGCTAAATGCAGTTATCAGTAGGGCAAAAGTATTCAGAGAGAGGATCAGACTAAGAAAATACCCAGGAAGAACAGAGTCATTAAGCACCGGGATTATTCTGACGCCCCCACTACGAGTCATGTCTGATGTTCTTTCAACTAAAATAAATAGCACAAGTGCGGGTTCAATCTGGTAAAGTGATAAGATTATTTACTGTCAGCTTACTATAATAAGGAGGATCCTATGAGCCTTTGCAGTTTGCACAGCAAAATGCTCTCAGATCCTTCAGTAAAGTGAAGAAAAGGTCTAGCTGATTGAGAAGACCCTGCAACTTGTAGAAGGTTAAAATAAAGATCAAGATCATAAGTGTTGAAAAAAAATTGAGATCAGTACCAGCTTTGTCTACAGGTTCTCACAGGTATAATATTATTACTTTATAGTATTAGTTTCTACACATCTAACAACCAAGATGACATCATCAGCACAAGCTAGATATTTGTATAGACAGTATTAGAGATAGTCACTACAATGCATATTAACTAATTTATCTCTTACCACTGATCCCTATACATTGAATGGCACAATTTGTCAATTCCTACACACTTCTCCAAAACGTGAGCCAATCTTTTAACTCACCGCAATTTTAAGTTGTACCCAAGCTGACCTTTTATGCAAGAGACTACTCAACCCGCCTCTCCACTGCAGATCATAAAAAATCATAATAGCAAAAGTATACACAAAACTAAGATGTAGTAAAAAAGAACGTAAAGGTAGCATGATGGAGATGAATTAGTTGAGGGGATACTTAGCAAGTACGATTATTGAATATCAGATAATCCGTTGACAAGGGGCTAATAAGAGCGCACGATGGCACAGTTTTATTCTCTCCTCCCTTGTCTAGAAAAAGAAGCATGCACGGGGGTGGCGCGAAGTCAGCAGGGAGCATTAACTGCTGACACATTCCTCTTGCAGAGCTGAAGATCCGAGGGGAATGGACGGATCAGTTGGAGAAGGAGCAGTAGCAGTTTTAGGTCAGTCAATCCCCGCATTAACTGCACTAATCAAATCTGGTTGCAACATTAATGGCCCCTGGATTAGTTTAATCCGCCCTGTACCCGGACTCCCCAGCAGGCATGGATGGAGATGATAGAGGAGATTAATGTCCTGTCGTTCATACCATAATGTATTGGAGAGAAATTCCATCCGGGGATGTCCATGTTTCTATTGAATGCTGCTTACAGCGCTGATGCGAAGGCTATGCTTAGGAGAAAGCGTATTGGCACAAGAAAGAGGGCACAGATAAGAGAAGAAATCAGCACTTTCGGGGAAGGAAAGTGTAGTACACAAAGAACATGAAGACAGGAACCATAACACTTTCTAAAAGAACATGAATGATTTCAGTGCAAACATTCTATGAGAAAAACAGGAAGCTGAATACTTAAATTGCTGCAATTATGAATTAGCAAGGATGGCAAAAAAGTTTTAAGATTACAATAGGTCAAAATCAAGCAAAAAGATAGGAATATCATTGTTGTAAGTCATAACTTATGCATTTTACTACCAGTAGATATCAAAGGAAAAGGATGGCAGTTTATTTATTTCTCCATGAAGGTACATAAAGGTTGCCTACACTTTTGGTCCTACAGTTGATGTTTATCTCAACATGGATTGATTGATCCAATCTCTGAGAAGATGACAAAAGAAAATGCCCAAGCATCTCCTGGCTTTTTGCCTATGTACTAAGGCAAATGCATAGTAGTTTGATACTGTACACTTTTTTTTCTCTCTCCAAGAACAGGCATGGTAGTAGTTTGATGCACAAAATGAATAAATTCTCATAATTTATCAACATAGCACATGATGCCAGATACATTGATTGCCAAACCCAACTACAAGATGCAACTCAACAGCTGGAAAAACCACAAAGACATTCAAAGTAATGCTTACCAATACATTAGTTACAATGTCTCACAAAAATCCAATCTATATGAATTGTGGTTCTGACACTTTCAGTTTCCTTGTTTAATGAAGCTTGGAAGTTTGGAGCACCTCATACTGCTATTATGCAGATAAATCCAGATACAGAAACAAGGCTGTGTTAATTTGCATCAGAAACTTTTCGAGTTAGCAATCTCCATAATGGCAAGGGAGGTTTTACTGCATCAAAGTGTGCTCCATATCATTTATCCATCTCCCAGATAATGCCACCATCCTCTGAATGCAGCAACAAACAAGAGTATGAATGTGAGCAATCCATGCTATCAGTGGCACACACAAAATTCGCAAGAAAATCAATTGCTCCTGCTATGAAATCCAGGAATATACCTTTGATCTTTTTGTTTATCCACACTTCAAGCAGCATCCCTGCACCAACCCCAGCAGCACACACAGCACCATAGATGGCCAGTGCAGAAGGCCAGGACCGCCGAGGCAGAAAATAACAGTCAGGGACTTGCCTGATTTTCTTCGGGAGACGTTTCTTAACAATCGGTTGGCTAGACTCAGTAGCCACTGAGCCGCCCACAGTCTTCCAATCCACATTCTTCAGGATATCTTTCGAGTCTTCAGCGGCCATACTGAAACTGTATATGTATAAATGCTAGTCAGAATTCCACGGGTAGCACATGTTCACATAATAGCAATATATTGCATTCTTCATGATATCTTTCGAGTTTTCAGTGCCATTCGAAACTGTATAAATGTAATCAGAATTTGACGAACAGCACATGTAAGACATTCACACAATAGCAATCTATTCAATTCTTCAGGATCTGCCTCTCTGCAAATTTTCAACATACTCTGACTAGCATATCCCGAAACACAAACTTATGGAATGGCAGATACTCACAATTCCCCATATATGCAACTACTCGCTTACACCCTAAGGTTTATGAAGAAATCTTACAAAGTTACATGGTTGATTGGTGCAGGTACAGTGGCAACCAGAGCTTATCAATTAAAGCCACCAAACCCAATACCTAAAGTCATCAAGACATAACATAACCTTCAAAATGAGCACAGCAAAAAAAAGGACCAAAGGAGGAGGGATAACAAGAGCTCAAATGACATATTACAGAATCAGCTTAAGGCTCCATATTTCATTCCTAATTACTAATATCAGCCTGTGGCTACTGCAATCCGCACCGCACCTGATCTACTCGCGCGGCACGGGCTTACAAAACCGACTCCAGAGCAGAACCCAACTAGTTTTGCTAACCAGATTTTAGACAATCAGAGGAACGGAACTTGCAATCCAAACGGCCTGCTAAAGCTCCAGGGCAATCGACGGGCAAGCGCTTAGCAGCGGAACTAATGGCGAGTAAGCGAAGAGAGGGTATGGGAACAGATCCGGAATTACCGCGTGGAGCGGGGCTCCGGGGCCGGAGGGCAATCGAGGCGGCGGCGCCGGCGGCGTGGACGCTGGACGGCTGGAGGACGGGGACGACGGGGGCCGGGCAGGCGGAGGCGGAGAAGCCCTTCTTGGGCATGTGGGCTGTGGCCTAGTAGTATGGGGACGAAATACTCGCTGTTCCGGTCCACGCCGCCGACCACATCATCGTCGATCCACTCCGGCACGTCGCTTTTGTCTTTCTTTGGGCCGGCCCACCAACGTTCAGCTAGCCAGCAAAGCTTTATGGGGCTTTTTTTATGGTATAGTGTTAGTTTTATTTTTCAGTATATTTTCGTTTGGCATATTTTTTTCGTTTAGCATATTTTTATTTTTAATTTACTTTTTATTTTTTATATGTGTTTCTTATTTTTTTTCCTTTTTATTCTTGTTTTAGGTACCTATAATATTTTTTAAGAGTAAGTACGTTGCCACACCTTAGTAGTTTCATAAATCATCTCATGCAGTGCCACTTATAATTTTTTTCGGATGTAGGAGAGAATGAGAAAAGAGAAAGAGATTGTTGTTTCGCGAAACAATTTCATTTCATGGACCGGCCCGTAGATGATGTCGATTGAAGTTATACGACACCAGAAACTGCATGCATACAGGTACATCCTGATTCATTCCTTTTTTATTTTTTCTCTTGCTTATTTTTCCTTCACTTATTCTTTCATGTTGTGATTGATTTTTATTTTTAAAAAACAAAATAATAAATACTGCTCTATTGTAACATATTTTAAATGGTTATTCATGTAATATTATATTGTTTTTTGACCGAAATCAGCAGGGGAAGTCCTATATCATGAAAGAAGAACCTACAAGAAGAGAAATTCAGGATTGTGTCCTTGCCTAAGGTAACAGTTGTATCTCAAACATGAATTTTATAAGTAGTAGTTTTAGCAAGCATAAAATGCAACCTGACTGGTGGGGAACTGAGATGTCACTGAATTAAAACCATTGTTTTAGAAATCCAATTGGATTTTACTTAACCGATTGCTCTTTCGGCAGAACCTTGTTCTCAGGTTAGAATACCAAGCAATTGCGCTGAACGTCAATTTGTGTAAATCAGGGAACAATTGCCTTTGAGAAAAGCATCGACATGTTAGATTGGAAGGTAAAGTGTTTTGATGCTGCCAGAAAGAACTAAAATTGTCTTTTGGGCATATTTTGGTTTTCCCCCTAGGTGTTACCCATCGTGATTAGGCATCCTATCGAGAGTAGCTTGTCTTCATACTTGCATTCAAGTTTGCCTATATCTGTAGTTGCTGTGGGTATGAAATGATCATCTTAGATAATCCTTTTGTGTTAGTACTTAATACCCATCCTTTTGTACATGTATGCCCATTTGCTTTTTTTTTATTGAATCACAGTTTTTTATTAATTTGCAGGTCTTCCACAAACATATTACTGTTTGTTCTCTAAGAGATGACACAATGCCTAAACGCTTACTGAATATTTTCTATTTGTGTTAGTGCTTTTACTAATTCGGGTTCTTGCGCCCTGTGGATGCGGAATCTGGCTGACAGGTAAATATATATACGTAGCTTGCCGCGCGTTAGATCGGATATGGCCTAGCATACAATGACTCAGGATTTATACTGGTTCGGGCAACGGGCCCTACGTCCAGTCGTGGGTCGGTCGGTCGATTGTATTCCTGAGCCCAGGTGCTCAAAGTTTACGGTGGGGGTACAAACAAGTGAGGAATAGAGAAGGGGTGTTTGAGGCCCGATCGTGCTCTGGTCCGAGTAGAGGAGAGCGACGGGGGCTCGAACGTGCGCTAAGTGTTGGAGAGAGTGCTCGAGTGCGCATGAGCGTCGGAGTGTCTCGAGAGAGCCAGAGAGTCTCTCATAGAGAGAGAGAGAGAGTGCCCCCTTTATAGTTCAAGGGGACGGCTTACAAGTCAGAGAGAGAAGGTGCACATGTGCTGCCTAATCGTGTCAGCGCCCACGTCATCGGGTACGGGGTGGCCATCGCCCTCCATCCCTATTCATCTCGTCCGGTCGCTCCGTCGTGATGGGTAGGTAGCATAGTGTCCACTAACATGGCAGGGTGGTGCTGTGCGTTGCATGCGCAGGGCGTGGTGAGGTACAGTCCTCGGTATGGCGGTTGACCTGAGCGTCTTCCCTTATCCGCTCCACCTGCTCTCCGGGCCCATACCGAGCGGGCATCCCCGATCGGTCGTCCCGGTTGGTCCCGACCGTGTTGGTCGGGAGGGAGCGATATGCGCCGATCCAATCAGAGGCACATCCCTGGTTGGGGGAACTTGGTCGGAGCCGGATTGTGGCCCTAGCCCCGACTAGGCCTCTTGGTCGGGGCGTCGACCAGGCCTCCTAGTCGAGGGTGTTGGTCGATGGCCGGATCGTGGTCACAGCCTGGCGTTGCGTATCTGGGCTAGCCCAGGCGCCCATTGTCACTGCGCCGCCTGTTGGGCCGGGCGATGTGAAAAGGTGGGCCCATTGGGGACCCCGGGTCTATAGACCCGTCACGCCCTCAGACATGTTTATAGCCACATGTTATTGTCACAATAGAGAATTAGGAATGTCAACGATCATCTGTGCACCTGCAATGCATGAGTGGAATCAAATTTATTTTGCAAATTTGTTTTCATTGGTCCTGCTTGCTACAGCTGAACATTAGCGTACCTGTTAGTAATATATTATTATTTGTTGTGCTGTCAATGCCACCAAAATACATAGTATAGGGCTGATGCAGCTTGACATCCTGAGTTAATTTTAAGGAGTTTTTACAGCGTCAATGTGTCCCTGTACCATTTTCTTTATCGGAATTCTTATAGGACATCACTTATGCAATATGGAAATATAAAATGTTATATATCGGGTTGGCTTCCATGCTTTGGTATGAATGCGGTACAACATTTTACCATAAAATTCAGCTCTGCAATGCCCTGGAAGTGCAGGCCTGTTACTTTTATTTGTTCTGCACTCCTAACTAGACATGACCAAATATTTGCTTAGCCGTATTATTAAGAAGCCTTAGAAACAGCTACTACCATAGATCTTTGTGGAGAAAACATTAAAATGAAGTTATGCCCTAGAAGTGCAGGCCTGTTACTTTTATTTGTTCTGCACTCCTAACTAGACCTGACCAATTATTTGCTTAGCCGTATTATTAAGAAGCCTTAGAAACAGTGTGCAGGTGATGCTACTACCATAGATCTTTGTGGAGAAAACAATAAAATGAAGTTATTTAAGGTGTTAATGTGTTACCCTGGTTCTACTTTACTGATTGATGAATGGTGGTGTGTTTCAAGTTTAAGTGTCTAGCTTCCAAAGCCAGCCATCCTTAAAAGTGTGTTCCTTTGTTCATCTCACTATTGCCTATTCTATTATGAGCATTGCGATGACACATAGGTTGTCCTGTGAAATCTCCATTTCAGAAAAAAAGTATAGGATTTCAATAAACCACTGGCTCAGACCCATATCAGTAAATTGAGCTCTGATGGGTTGGAATAGGTTTCATCCAAATAATCGAAGTGGATTATTTGTGGATATAATACCAACATATTCACCATGAACTTCCGTGTACAGCAGCATTGCTTAAGGTGAAGGATTCAGATCTTACTCAGTATCTTTTTTTATTTATTATTGATGCCTTTTTTTTCACTCATGTGCTGTTTGCAGCATAAGAATAGTACTGTTGGCTAACTAATGGCGGAACGAAGGAAACTCTCAAGTAGTAGGTAGAAAATGTGCAAGTAAAGCGATTCACCATGTTACCTGTAAGATTTGTGAGATCTGTTAGACATCTAGGCATTTTACGGCATATTTTAATTCCGAATATTATTAAGTAAATCATGGTCATCGTGAGTGACACAAAGCATGTGCAAGTGTTTATGTTTAAAACACATTTGCACATAAACAGAATCAAAAGAAAGAACCAGAGGAGGTTTAGTATGTACCCAGGGGTGGGACTATTGCCGGAGGCAATGGGTGCGCCATTCCTAGAACTGGACGCATGCCCGAAACGTCGGTTCATGTTGTTCGATGTAGTGGATCAGAGTTGATGCAGTGATGAGTTGGTGCAGAGCAGTCCCTCGAACAGCCTCCAGGAAGTAGTAGGACGTAGTCGTTCGCAGTGAGCAGTCGCGCAGAAGATGCGCTCCCTAAAAATTTAATCATCTGCCTACTTGTGCAAGTGTCGCAGTAGGACAAAGTTTTGGAGGCCTGCTCTCGCAAGCTCTGTGTGTGCAGAGGCTCGCGATGGGAATGCCAAGATAGCAGCGGGCAATAGCAGAGAGAGAGAAGTTGGTCTCTTTGGGTAAATTAACCAGAGGATGAGCACCTCTCTTATAGACGTAGGAGAAAGGAGATTCAACGAACCTAGACACAGTCTTAGGTGATTGATAGCCATTAATCAGCCATTCAACAGTATCAGTTACTAGAAGTTAATGCCAGCCACTGTTATAATTGAGTCATGAAGTTATGAATCAATTCTCAGAAATGGAAAAACCAACCACCTCACTGCAACACATCACGTTCGGACACGTCGCGCTCGGCACGCCACGCCACGCCACGGCTCGGCGAGGCGAGCGAGCGCGCCGTGTGGCACCCTTTCTCTCTTCCTCAACTTCTCAATTAGTGCACACATGGTTCACCTATTTAAGTTGGTTAAGATACTCCTTAACTACCCATGTGGGATTAACCACTTTAACCACTTAGCATTAAACGTGGGTCTTGAGATTAAATGAATTAAATGGGCCTAGCCCAAATATTCCAACAATCCCCACCAAATTTCAAGGCACACGAGAAATGCTCTCATTTTCACTGCTGCTTTTATATACCATTTTTTCGATAGAGACTGTTAAGTTGAACATCCACCTAGAGGAGAGGCTACATTTATTCACAACTGTTCAATGGACTATGCCTTGAATTGACAATCTTGTGCAAACAAGTTATACCAAAACCCTTTTCTGGTACTAGGCTGCTTAAAAGCATCCCTGCGGTTTGGAGCGTATAAGTCATACTCCAAACCTTTCATGAGTATCTAGAGATCACCCAATTCTTATAGACTGTGACCAGCAGTCGAACTCATATAGATGCAATCCTTATAAGATGTTCTATAGGACAACATCTTTGCTTAAATAAGCCACTCAGATCACATTAAGGTAAAAGCCAACCTGCCTTACAGTTTGAAGAGAAATGCACTTGCGCACTTGCACAGGAATGAGCCTTATTCAAAGGTTCTCTTCCAACAGTCAACCAATGGCTTGTTTCACCATCCTAATTCACGGGATCTCTGATCACATAGTACATGTTACCATCAAAGCATGACTCACATACTAGGTCTCAAGCCCAATTCCCTAGATGCATTGTCTATCACATTTTGTGAAAGACCATTTATGAATTGATCTGTCAGGTTTTGAGCCATTTGGATATAATCTAAAGCTATCACTCTGGAGCTTCTCAATTTCCTGACATATTTCAATCGCCTCGTTACATGCCCAGATGACTTCATGTTGTTCACTTTGACAATCACCGTCTGATTATCACAGTTCATTAGGATAGCCAATATCGATTTTTAAATCACCAGTAAATTCATTAGGAGTTCAAGACACTCAGCCTCAACGGTGGTAGTATCTAATGTTGTAAGTTCTGTTTCCATAGTTGACCTCGTTAAGATGGTCTGCTTGCAAGACATCCAAGAAACAGTGCCACCTCTAAGCGTGAACACATATCCGCTCATGACTTTTATCTCATCAGCATCAGAAATCCAATTTGAATCACTATAACCCTCTAGTACCCTTGGGTGACCAGTATAGTGAATCCCGTAGTCCGCAGTGCCTTTTAGATAGCGCATCACTCTCTCTAGGGCATGCCAATGATCATCTCCTGGATTTGAAACAAACTGGCTTAGTTTGGCCATAGCAAACGAGATATCAGGCCTTGTAGCACTAGCCAAGTACATAAGCAAACCAATAATTTGAGAGTATCTCAGCTAATCTCTCATTATCCTTTCATTTTTCCTTAAAATTACACTAGCATCATAAGGTGTTGAAACAGGTTTATAGTCCCTATAACCAAAGCGACTTAAAACCTTTTCCACATAATGGGATTGCAAGAGTGTAACCCCACCATCACCTTTTCTTACTAGTTTTATATTTAGGATAACATCAGCCTCTCCCAAAATCTTTCATCTCAAAGTTTTGAGAAAAAAAATTCTTGACTTCCTTAATCACATTAAGGCTTGTCCCAAAAATCAGTATGTCATCAACATATAAGCACAATATCACTCCTTCACCCCGCCAAAATGATAGTACACACACTTGTCGGCTTCGTTCACAACAAATTCAGCAGACGTAAGAGTTTTATCAAACTTTTCATACCACTGCTTCGGTGCTGTCTTGAGGCCATACAAAGATTTTAACAACTTACACACCATTTCTTCTTGAGCTTTTACTACAAACTCATCTGGTTGATTCATATAGATCTCCTCCTCCAACTCTCCATTTAGGAAAGCTATCTTAACATACATTTGATGAACGAGAAGACCATAAGAGGTTGCTAGGGAAAGTAACACTCGAATTGTGGTCAATCGAGCAACATGTAAATAAGTGTCAAAGAAATCTTCTCCTTCTTTCTGAGTATAACCCTTAGCCACAAGTCTCGCCTTGCACTTTTCAATAGTACCATCAGGCCTATGCTTTTTCTTAAACACCCACTTGCATCCTACAGGTTTACACCCGTAAGGATGATCAACAACCTCCCAAGTTCCATTAGACATAATAGAATTCATCTCACTTCTGACAGCTTCCTTCCAATAGTCAGCGTCTGGAGAGAAATATGCCTCTTCAATGGTTTTAGGAGTATCATCCACAAGGTACACAATGAAATTATCACCAAAAGACTTTGCAGTCCTCCGTCTCTTGCTCCTTTTAGGAACTTCAATGTCATCCTCCTCTGGATTCCTCACAAGCGTTTGTTCACTGTGTTCTATTACATCGGTTGGATCATCATTTGTAATAAATTCTTGACTAGCATTGCTAAAATCCTCTCGCATAGGAAAGATGTTTTCAAAGAATGTAGCATCTCTGGACTCCATAATTGTGCCAACATGCATGTCAGGCACTCCAGATTTTACTACTAAAAATCTATAACCAATACTGTGAATAGCATAACCAAGAAATACACAATTAAATGTTTTAGGTCCGAGCTTGCATTTCTTAGTGATTGGCACTTTCACTTTGGCCAAACACCCCCAAGTACGCAAATATGAAAGATTTAATCTTTTCTTCTCCCATTCCTCGAATGGAGTGACCTCTTTATTCTTTGTAGGAACACGATTCAGGACATGACATGCTGTCAATATAGCCTCTCCCCACCATTTCTTGGAAAGTCCCACTGTATCTAACATGGTGTTAACCAAATCAGTTAGAGTGCGGTTCTTTCTTTCGGCAGTCCTATTTGATTGAGGTGAATAGGGGGACGTCCTCTCATAAATTATGCCATGTTCCTCGCAAAACAAGGTGAACATATTTGAAAAATATTCTCCACCACGATTTGACCTTACACGTTTGATTTTCCTTTCAAGTTGGTTTTCTACTTCAGCTTTATAGATCTTAAAATAGTGTAAATCTTCATCTTTTGACGTCAACAAATAAATATAGCAATATCTAATGCAATCATCTATTAGGGTCATGAAATACTTTTTACTACCTTTTTCAACTCGCCATTCATCTTACATAAATCAGCATGAATTAGTTCAAGTGGTGCCAAATCTCTCGCCTCTATAGGCTTATGAGGCTTGTGAGGTTGTTTTGATTCCACACATACATGACACTTAGAACCTTTGACTAAGGTGAATTTTGAAATTATATTCAAATTTGCTAGCCGTGACATACAACCAAAATTAATATGACAGAGTCGTGAATGCCAAACATTAGAATCATCAACATTAACCACATTGTTCACAACTCTATTACATTCATCTGACAAAGATAAGCGGAACAAGCCTCCGCATTCATAACCTTTACCAACAAATGTCCCATATTTAGAAAGCACACATTTATTAGATTCAAAAACTAATTTAAAACCATCTCTACATAGTAGAGAGAGATTCTTCTTGATGGTGGGGACATGCTGCATGTTCTTCAATTGCACGTTCTTTTCCGAAGTAAGCTTCAGATCGACCATACCAACACCAAGAACACGCGCATGTGATCTATTCCCCATCAACAAGGAGCAAGTCCCCCCGACCTAATAAGATGAAAACAAGGAAACATCAGCACACACATGAATATTAGCCCCAGTATCAATCCACCACTCTGATGAATGACAAACCGAAAGAACTGTAGGTAATGAATTACCATACCCCGACGTTCGTGCAGTTTCGCCAATAACCATGTTTGTTGACTTTTTGTTGCCTTTCCACTTGCGGTTCTCACACTCATTGGCAAAATGACTAGCTTCACCGCAAACGTAGCAATTACCTTTGTTCTTCTTCTTCTTAAAAGTGGTTGTCTGCTTAGTCTTTGCATTGTTATCTTACTTGTTCTTCTTCTTCTTCTTACTGTGGAAGCCATTGGGATTGTTCTTCCGCACCAGATTGGCACTAGAAGACCCAACAACCCCTTTCCCGCGAGTGTCTTTCGCCCTCACCTTCTCTTCAACATCCAAAGATCCAATAAGATCAGTAACACTGAACTGTTGTCTCTTATGTTTGAGAGAAGTGGCAAAATCCCTCCAAGAAGGTGGCAGTTTATCAATGATGACTCCTGCCACAAACTTGTCGGGCAACACATACGGGAAATGTTCGAGTTCTTTCACCAGTGCCTGAATCTCATGGGCTCCACTACAGAATGATCATCAACCATCCTGAAGTCATAGAACTGTTCCATGATATACAGCTCACTCCCAGCGTCAGAGACCCCAAACTTTGCCTCAAGTGCATCCCACAGTTCCTTTGCAGGCGGCAACATGAGATAGACGTCCACTAGGTTCTCCGCAAGAACACTAATCATGGCGTCTCAAAAAAGGTTATCGGACACCAAGAAAGCTTGCTCCTCCTCTGGAGTAAACTGTTCTGGCTTCCGCTTTGCGACATGAATAATGTTCATAGCATTTAACCAAAGGATCATCCTATCACGCCACCGTTTGTAATTTGAGCCATCAAAAATATTTGGTTTAAGCACAGCAGCAAAACCAGTGACAAGTGACCGTAAGCCTATCACAAATATTAAGTTTTTGGATTGTTAGAAATCTAGGCATTTTACGGCATATTTTAATTTCGAATATTATTAACTAAATCATGGTCATTGTGAGTGACACAAAGCATGTGCAAGTGTTTATGTTTAAAACACATTTGAACATAAACAAAATCAAAAGAAAGAACCAGAGGAGGTTCAGTATGTACCCAGGGGTGTGACCATTGCCGGAGGCAATGGGTGCTCCGTTCCCAGAACTGGACGCATCAGACATTGTGCCTGAAACATCGGTTCGGGCTGTTCGATGTAGTCGATCAGAGTTGATGCAATGACGAGTTGGTGCAGAGCAGTCCCTCGAACGGCCTTCAGGAAGTAGTAGGACGTAGTCATTCGCAGTGAGTAGTCGCGCACAAGATGCGCTCCCCAAAAACTTAATCGCCTGCCTACTCGTTCAAGTGTCACAGCAGGATGAAGTTTCGGAGACCTGCTCTCGCAAGCTCTATGCGCGCAGAGGCTCGCGATGGGAATGCCAAGATAGTAGCGGGCAACAGCAAAAAGAGAGAGAAGTTGGTCTCTTCGGGTAAATTAACCAGAGGATGAGCATCTCTCTTATAGACGCAAGGATATTCAACAAACCTGGACACGATCTCAAGTGATTGATAGCCATTAATCAGCCATTCAATAGTGTCAGTAAGTTAACATCAGCCATCAAATGCGCCAGTTACTCAGGCTAATTGGCTGTTATAATTGAACCATGAAGTCACGAATCAATTCTCAGAAATGGCAAAACCAATCACCTCACCTCGTCCGGACACGTTGCGCTCGGCACGGCATGGCACGCCACGGCTCAGCGAGCTAGAGCGCGTGCACGTGGCACCCTTTCTCTCTTCCTCAATTTCTCAATTAGTGCACACATAGTCCACCTATTTAAGTTGGTTAAGATACTCCTTAACTACCTATGTGGGATTAACCGCTTTAACCACCTGGCATTAAACATGGACCTTGAGATTAAATGAATTAAATGGGCCTAGCCTAAATATTCCAACAAGATCCATGAAATGTAAATATTTCTTACTTATGCACCTAAAGTTATGCATCTTTTTAATATATTCCTATTGCCAAATAAACTTTATCTACCCTAATAGAATTAAAAAAAACTATGCGCGCGCATGGGCGCGCGCAAATTACTAGTTCTCGTTACAATATATGTCCGCCGGCCCACAGCGACTTGCACTGTAGCTTTAGCCCAACAGCTAACCAGCAGCAACAACATTGCTGTGGATTGCGCTACGGTGCGTTTGAATCCTACGTTGCTTGTACGTCAAAACGCATGGTGCATTGGTGCTCCACTCCAGTCGATCGGCAGGAGCAGGAGCCGTCTGCTGCGCCGCCCCTACTCTGAACATTTTTTGCGAAAATAACAAATATTAATTATTTACCCATACGCAAATTATTTTCCGGCTAAAGGAACAGTACAGGGCAACCCTTAATGGCTTCTCAGATGCAGCCTGGGAACTCCTGCTGTTTCTGGCGGAGTGCACCCCAATTTCATTCACTCAGCATTTCAGCATCAGTGGGGGCACTAATCCTGCTGTTTCTGAAGAAGGCTCAGCCACTCAGTTCAGTTGCTCAGGTTCCTAATTCTGCACACGCTCGCTCTGCTCTGGCGCCGAAACTGCAGCGGTAACAGCCGCTGCGCCTTCTATTCTACCCTCGTGTGCTGCTGCAGTTGTTATTTGTTCTTTTTTACCAGTGCCAGTTTCTGCTGCCCCTGCCCCCAGCCCAGGGATTAATGCCTCTGCGGTGTACTGCGGCGCAGGCCCTCTGCGAACTGCGGCGCAAGTAAATTCAGTCAGAGAGAGTGGCCGTTACTGTTGCTTGGGGGGCCCAAATGCTGTCTGGTCCCCCCGGCTGTATTTCCCTCCATGAATTTGGAACGAGGCAGAAACTGATATTGAACGCCAATGCTTCGATCGGTGCCGGAACCTTGTTTTTTCTCTTATCTTGTCTAGCTATTTTGCTTCTACTAGTAATAATATCATCTCCCTCTCCCAAAATCTGAAGCCGTTCCCGCGTTTTTCCAGTTCAAATTCAAGAGGCTCTCCAACCAGCCAGTACCACCACATTTTTTCCCATTCAAATTTTCATCCACACATGTTCGAACCTCGACACGAAATCACAATGATCAGCATTTATTTTTGGTACAGGAGCGATCGACACCGAAATGGCCTTCCAGCATAGGCACGGACCAAAGTACAACCTCTGCTCGGATTTCACAAAACATCTCATCTGAACCGGACACCAGCACGACACGTCAGTACACCACACCACACTCCCCCCTGCTGCTGCGCGCACGCACCGAAACTTCCGGTTCCAGAGCCAGTGCACGCACAGAAGAAGGCGGCAGGCGTCAGGACGCTGCCATTGCTGCGGGTGTGCAGAGCAGAGCCGCGTCGCCCCAGCTCGCCGCAGTTACACCGCGTCACCCGCGCAGCGTGACGAGACCCCAACCATCCTGACACCGCCCCCTAACTCTCCCGCAGCAGCAGGAGGCAGCTGGGCACGTGCGACCAAGCCGAGACCTTGGCGCGCGCGGGAAAGCGTTTCGCGCCACGTTCCCGCGCGGAAAGTCCTACCGGACGAAGCGGCGGGAGTCGTCGCGGCGGTGGGAGACGAGCTTGGCGGCGTCGCGCCACCAGACGACCTCGCGCTCCTTCTCGTGGAGCCGACGCTGGGCGGCGTCCAGCGCCGACTCCAGCTCCACGATCCGCTCCTGCTGCCGCTTCTGCAAGAGCTCGTGCAGCCGCCGCTCCAGCGCGCGCGCCGACACGCCGCCGTGCGGGGGGCTCGTCCCGTCCTCGTCGTACCCCTCATCCTCCTCCTCTTCATCTTCCTCCTCGTCGGCTTCCTCGTACTCGTCGGCCTCCTCGTCCTCCTCCTCGTCGTCAGCATTGCCGTCTACTACTTCGCCGTCGTCCTTCGCGGCGCTGCCGTCTTCGACGCGGATCCTTGACGAGCCACCGATGGCGTTGCTGGCCTTCGTCTTCACCTTCAACATTGGCAGCTGGCGGCAATGGCAGACACACATGATGAATTGATGATCGCCTTGGATCGTGGTACGTGCTACGTGTGCTTGTACGTCAGTACGTGGCGTACAGCTGATTCGTGAATCGTGACAGGTGTACTGTATTACCTCGAGCCCATGCATCGGCGCGATCCGCTTGTCGCCGCCGTGCGCTGCGCGGTCCGTGCCGCCGCCGGCGACGCGCTGCATGCGGCCCAGCTCGGCCTGGAGCTCCGCCTCCAGCTGGTCCATGACGACGGCGGTCGCGTTATCGCCGGCAGTCGTGCGGGAGCAGTTGGACGCCGCGTCGGCCTCGGCCGCCGCGGGAAAGGCGATCGGGTCCTTCACGGCGGTGGTGGTGGCGCTGCTGCTGCCGTTGGACTCCTGCGAGACGGCGGGGCCGCTCGTGTCCTCCTTCCACCGCGCCGCCTGCCTGATCTCCGACACCAGCGCCTCCATCTGCGCGCGCAGCTCCACCATCTTGTTCAGCTCCACGGCGCTCTTGGACAGCAGCAGCACCAGGCTCGCGCCCAGGCCCAGGTTCATGGACACCAGCTCCTCCTCAGGCTTCTTCCTCCCTGCACGACTCATCAAGGATTCAGCATCGATGCTGATTTCCTCTGAATTATCAGGTTTGATTAATTGATTATGCGTTGGCATGCCGCGCTGTACCTAATGAACTCCGTGGCGTCTCGAGGGGCATCTCCGGTGGCGGCGGCGGCGGCTCGACGACCTTGACACGGGGAGTCTCCCCCTGCTCGGAGCCTTCCTTCCGCTCCTCCCTCAGGCCGCCGCCGTGCCGCCGCGGCAGCCGCACCCGGCACCCGAACCCTCCTCCGCTGCCCCCGGCGTCACCGCCGCCGCCGCCGCGCAGAAGGATTCGCGACAGGAGCGACCGCGGCGATGGCTGGGCGTCCACCCCGCTAGCGGTCCGCGCCAGGTGCGCCCGGATGGACGCCGTCGCCGCCGCGGCTGAGTGATTCGCGGCCGCCATGCGCGGCGGCGGGGGCAGGGGCAGCGAGCCCCCCGCCTCCCCTACCCTTCCTCCCGCTCGACCTCTCACGCAATTCTCCATCGCCAGTGATAATTCAACCAAGCTACACCCGTAGGCGCGAAGACACACTAGCCGAGGAATTTGAATTCTTGGACACGCCTCGTGCTCCGGCGGCACGCCACATATTTATAGGAGAAGGCGACGAGGAGGAAGCAGCAGCAGCAGCAGCAGCTCTCATCTCACCAGTCACCACTGTTCCTCTTCGGGAAGGCGCTGCAACCTTCTTTCTTGGAGGGAACCTCTGCAAGTTTAAAAAAGCGGCATTAAATGCGGGTACTAATCGAAGACGATGAATGATCTTGGAAGCTTGCATGGCCGCGCTAATGGCGATGGTCCGGGGCAATTGGAGGGTGCAGGGAGGGGGAATTAACTGCGCGAGCGAGCAACCCATGTTGAGGCAGCTGCAGGTGCAGGGAAGAGAAGCTGCCGGTACCGGTAACTGCGGAATGGAACTGTGAAATTCTGAGTGTTACTGACGGACGAAACCGAGCAGAGCAGAGGGGGCGGCAGACGGCAGTGGCAGGCGAGGGAATTTCGCTCTGGAGACTTGGGAAGGGGGGGGGGGGGGGGGGGTGTTGGCGGGCGGGGCGGGGTTGGGGCGGTCGGGTCGGGTCCTCATGGCAGTGGCGCTGTGCTGCTGCTTCTGGCTGGGGGTCCTGCGAGCGGCATCCTGGCCTGAGTCACTCGATCCTGCATTCCTGCGTGTTCATTTCTGATCGGACAGGTCGACGTGCCCGGTTGTTTTTGAGAAATCGAAATTTTCACCCCCGTAGGGTTAAAGTTTTGAAATACGTTCAGGTGAACCAAGGTGATGTTATATTTTGCGTACTGTGCTCACAGCAGGAGACAAGAACACATGTCCTAGCTTTGGCAAAGATCTTTGCTCCCTTCGATTGCTTGCAAGCATGAGTTGTCCTAGAATGTTGCTGCACATATTCTTGATTGACGATAAATGAGGTGTTTCTTTCGAGGGATGATTTATTAGTGAAGGGTTATCCGATTCTAACTATAATCCTAGGAATATTGTTTAGTTTAAGAATACATTGGGTTGGTTCATAACCATCTTTGTTACAAGCACATGATTATTTTAACTAAAGCATGCCACCTCAAGGACGAAGATGGCCTCAGCATCATCGACATCGAGGTCCAGAACACGTGCCTCCTTCTCAAGACCGTCGACAAGCTGACGGCCGGGCATAGCAACCCCTGGACCAACTAGGTGCGGTAGTGGTACACCCCTGGGCGGAGGGCGTCGCTAACGTTCTCTTGGTCCATGTTCCAGGAGCTCATCCACACTTATCGAGCGGTCACCGGCGTCTTCCTGGGCAACTGGGCTCCACCTCATTCTGGTTCGACAATTGGTCGACCGCCAGCGTCCTCGCCACCGACCTTGCATGCACTGTTCTCACATTGCACCGACCCGGACATCACTGTGGCAGCGGCGTTCCGCTCTGGTGCGCTAGTGCTGCCTATGTAGGATCGCCTAAGCGCCGCAATGGATGATGAGCTTGCCGGCCTGTCCTCCCGGCTCACTGGGCTCCGCCTCGGAGGGGCGCCTGATGCCCACCACCTCCTCTGGGGGCCAGAACGTGCCTTCCGCTCCAGGGCAGTCTACCGCATGCTGAAGCAAACAGGCTATTCCATTCCTTCACCAACATCAATTGAGCAAACTTCACCCCCATCAAGGTGTGTGTGTTCTTCTGGATCCTGTGGCACGGCAACACAAGGACAAGAAGCTTTCTCCATCGCCACGGTGCGCTAGGAGTGGAATTCTGCCCCTTCTGCCCCACCACGCCGAAGGACGCTGCACATCTTTTCTTCGGCTATCCCCGTGTTCTAGGCGACCATCTGCCCTAGGGTGCCCCTGCCGCACAACCTGGAGACGCTCGTGGCAGGTGTGCCGCTGCCTCCGGGCACGCTCTGCAACACGGGCATCCTCCTCCTGCTCAGGGTCGTTTAGAAGAGTCGAAACCGCATGGTGTTTGATGAGTGCAACCAAGACCATGCGACGATGACGGCAGCTGTGGTTTCCCATTCACAGCTCTGGACCGTCCGCACTCCTCACCGGCTGAACTGCGCTCCACTTGACTCCTGGTGCTCTGCCATTGCTGTGTAATGTCACACTAGGGCAAACTTCTCCCTCCCCTGTTGTACCTCTCTATCGTGCTGTGCCAGCGATGTAAAACTCAACTGGGCTCTGCCCAAAAGATCAATTGAGTTCAGGTGGGCGATCTCCGCCCCCGTTGCCACCTAAAAAAATTATTTTAACTAAAAGAAACTATCCATCCTATTAAAATTTATAGGATGATCCGTGATGGACCACTCTATTGTGCATGAGTTTCCAATGGGCCAATGTTGCTTCCTCAGAAGAGACCCTAAAAGTTTTGTAGTCCCTTTGGTCACACTAGCTAAAAAGAGACGTTTTTGCTAATATTTTGGCTATAACATATCTATAAGATATAGCAAACTACTCATATGGAACTATTTTTCGAGACTAATCTACTCAAATCATTTTTCAGACATCCAAACCCGACACAAAGTTGAGTGACAATTTGTAAACAAAGTTTAGAACGGGTTTACCACTCGCAATCTAAAGTATCACTTATTTTGACTGGGTGAGGTATTGGTACATGGGTCGTGAAAATTGTTTTTAAAATAGATGATGCGTATATAGCTGAAGGCCTGAAGCAAAATTGTTTGTGTTTTTTGTTCTTCTTATCGTGGCCCGGTCGTTTTCCCGTGGACACATGAATCGATTTGCCGGAGTAAAAGCTTCAATCATGCATGGCCATACCGAAATTAACCACACACCATAGCGATTAGACGTACGTACTCTCGTACTAACACCCCGTGTTGATTACTGTACCATCATGCGAATTCAAATTGAAACCCGTCGAAGAATTAAATGGAAGCCACGGATCATTTTACTCCCAGGTTAAAATACTCTAGTAGTAGAACGGAGGCCATCGAGGCTTTGACCGTTTGAGTTCAAATTCGGTCGCCAGCAACAGTAGCCAATGCCCAGTCAGCTGTAACGGCAAATTAAACCAACTGGTGCGTACTAAACGATTAGGGCGATAAATACCTGTCGTCTGACTGACAACAGTTATAGCCGAGGGTAAAGCACGCACTGCAGGTCTGCAGCCCCAAAAGTTACGGCGCATATTTGCCTGTCACAGTAAACAGATGAGTGGCGCATTACGTACACTCCTCCGTAACACGGAGTATCATCACGTAAACTCTCGATCAGTCTTGACTGTATCACTAACAGGGGAAAAGCATTTGCTTTGGAAAGGGAGACCAGTTCACAGTACGTAGTTGCAGTTACATCTTTTTTTTCAATCGCATTACAGCATACGACATGCAACCACTACAACTCGTACTTTCCTAGGTCGCCTACGCTACAAGATGTGTGATCTTTCTTTCGAAGTGTTTTTTTTTTTGCGAAAGAGAGAGCTTAATTTATTGCTTAAGGGAGTTCATTACACACGAGAGTGTTAACACACTCAGGTGCAGAAGCGAGAGAAAATCAACACTGACCCGAGCAATGGCTAGATGAGCAGGTTCATGCGCAATTTTATTCTGCTCTCTTCTAATTTTGGCGAAATATAGACTTTGCAGTTGTCTGCTATCCTGCCGAATATCGAGGATGACATGTGCGATTAGAGAATTATACTAGAAATTATCGTGCGATTAGAGAATTTTAGACCATTGTTATATTATATACAGTAGCTATCCAATTATACTGTATTATTAAAAAACTGTCGGGAGAGATTAACACTTTTGAAATGCTAATGATGGGGCATGTACCGGGCGTGCAGTGCAGCGTGTACCGGGCGCCCCCAATTAACGATGCCTAATCAATCAATCCGCGCGCATGCAGAGCGTACGTACGCGGGAGAGGGTTCCATCCGTATGGCGCGACGTTCAAATTTCCCCCAGATGGATGGTGAATTGGGGTGACGCGTGATGGGCACCGGACTGGAGGACCCCCTGGCTGATGAATGCTCACTTCGTACTGCCGGCCGGCCAGCGCGGCGCCGCCGCCGTTGGCCACGCCACTCGCGCCGGCCGGCCTCCGATGATTGAAACTAGCTTGAAAGCCCTCTCCCCCCCTCGCTCGCTCCGGATCGAGATCATGTCGGCCGCCATGGCTCCACCTCCAACGTGGAGTGCGTGCGTGCGTGCGTGGCACAGAGCGCAGCAGCGACACCGCGCGCATCACGTGCATGCAATTCAATCGTGAGGAAAAGCCCCTAGAGTTTGGAATGAAGCTCTGGTTTTCTGACGACATTTTAATTTTCAATCTTGCATATCGCGTTGCTCCGATCCGGCAATCATACGGCAGTAGCCTGCTGGCCGACTGGCGCCGTCGTCGGATGGATCGGTGCATGATCACTCATGCTAGCTGATCATCATCACATTCACATCCATCTATGCGCGCAGCGTGAGCCCGTCGTCCCGAGTGTTTCACGACGCTCGCGGTATCTAGCTGTAGGATTGCCGTACACCCACGAAGCAGGAGACGAAGAACTAGCTGCCGTCACGGCAGGTGCGTAAAAATTCTGCCACCGCGCTAGCTACTAGCTGCTGTAGCTAGACTAGGAAGTAGTAGCTCTCTTGGGCCGGCCGTCGTCGCGCTCACGCCCAGCTGCCTGTTGGGCCGGCCGTCGTCGCGCTCGCGCCCAGCCGAGGAGAGATGAGCCCGGCCGGCCGGCCGGTCATAGGGAACGCGTGACTCATGAGGCCGGGCGCCACATTTACTCGTGCACGGGCACGGGGCGGTTTAATAATACGCCCCCCGCCCGGGCAAGGGGAGGGATACTTGTACTGTACATGCGCGTGCTATACGTATACTACTCCAGCTGCTTCATGATTATCGCAGCTGGCGAGCAATAAATCTGGGCGTTTTGCTTGGCCGGAGACCAGGGCGCGTGCGTGCATGCATGCTTGCGATTGCGAGCTCATCATCATCATCATCATCATGTCGAGCGTGAGCCTCTCTCCATCGAACGCGACCGCGGATCGATCCGGGCAGGATGCGAGCTGAGCTGCTGCCGATGGCGCCACGATTTCCAATTAGAACGGTCGGGTCGGGCTGTTTCCCGGAGGCGGAACACAGTTGTAGGAGCAGAACGTACGTGCACCGCATACATGTTCAGTGTACATAACAAGTACGTACGTGTGCTCGAGCAGCGTGTAACCATTAATACGTGCGAGGGCGGCGTCGAGGGGAAATGTGAAAACGTATGGTTTTTCGTGGATGGCGGGTCATTGGAATTGTAGTACATCAGTAGTGGACCTCAAGCGAGATTCAAGCAACAAAAGGCTGTTCTGTGTGCTACCTCGAAGGGTACGTGCACGTATATCTGCCGATTCACGTCGCAAGAATGATTGGGATCGAAGGAGATTAATTAAACTTGGGTCGTGTTCACAACAAGGCTCGTAATTCATATGATGCATTTCGTCACCATGAGTCTGGAAGCGCAGCCCAAAGGGACCTGTAGCTCCAAGTCTTCAGCCGAAACCGGCAAGGCTCAAGCTCGCGTCGCGTGTCCGGTTGAAATTTCTCAAAGCAGAAGACCTTTGCCGCGCGCGCGCGCGCGCCACGGTGGCGGTGGCGTCGCTGGCGCGACACGGAGGCCCAGACAAGATCGCGCATTCAACGCCGCGACCCGAGCCACCGTACCGGAGCTGAATCCTAGACGGATTCCCCCCTCCCTTCCCTTCCCCCACTCGAAGCCGCAGGGACCAATCCGTCCGTCCGTCCGTCACGCGACCACCGTATCACTATCCGTTGCCGCAATTACTCCCCGGTCGACAGCGACACAGCATCCAGCTTGTGAACTGCCGCGTACTCCCCCTCGCCATTAACGAGCCAGACCTAGCACAAGCAGCCTCCGGTCTGGACCCGCCAAGATCAACGGCAAATAAGATCGCAGGATCTCGGTCGTGCAGGCTCTAGCACAGGCAAATTTCGGCATCACAGCACTACCATATTTACATGCATATTGCAACAGGTATTTTCAGCATATAAAAATGGCATTGGAAAGCATTTGCATCATACTATAACTGATCATATTATTCGGTAAACAACAAACACAATAGGTATTGGGAAAAAGAACCATTGCCTCACTATGTTTGTTTTGCTACAGAACACGTTACTACAGCTGGCTGGGACACAGCGGTTCAAATGTCTGTCAAAATTGCTAAATTAAACAACATACATAGCCACGGGACCAACAATGAATGGTTTAACTTAATCTTCTTCACCAATGAATGGGGGCTACAACATGTAACAACAGCAGTCTGTGCGCCTCGGGGACGTCTCTCATATTCTCAGCCGTTCTGTCATGTTAGGCTTGTTCCAGGACTTGCCTTGGTAAGATTTTTGTTTCGACCTCCGCTGTGATATGTAGTCTGCCTCCTCCTGGAAGGGGTTCGGCCCACCGAAATCTTGCTTTGAGTTCCGGACTTTCTTCGTCTTCCCTCGGTCATACTCCTCGTCCCTGGAAAGATGATAGGCACAGTTAGCTACTTCCACTTGTTTCCTTCAACAGAAGACTACTACAAAATAGGGAACAAAAACCTGCACCATGGAAAAACATGACTAGTGATATACTGCGAATACCAAGTACAAACTAACCATTCATCTAAGACGTAACCAATGCTTTTGCGCTTTAAATATTGCTGCGCTGCAACCTTGGTATTTGGCATGTCTATGCCATCCCAGGACGGAACTGAAAAACAAACAAATAAGCAAATCACAGGTAAGAATTGATGGCTGGACAGTAGTTTCCATTTCATCTCTAGAACAGAATGTGCATCACAGAGAGAAAATGTGCTAACCAGTAGCTTCCATCAGGTCTGACGCCCAAATACTGACAGGCTGGGGCGCTCCCAACTTAGCATCTACATTTTTCCTTGATTGTGTCTGATCTACAGAAGAGCTTGGACCGGACTTTGGAACGTCAGCATTAGCAGAAGGTGCACTTGTACCAGTACCAACACAAGCTCCATCAATCTTCTGCATGTTTTTTGAGGATTGAGGATCATCTTCAGGCCTGGAGCTAGCATGCGAGCGTTTCCGACAGTCGGATGTATGTTCTACGGTTTCAGATTGCGCAGTTGCCGATGTTGATGTCAGCTGCTCATTCATACTGTCACCTAAACAAGATATATTTGCCATGTCCTTGCAAACCACAGCACGTCTTCTAGTTCTCGTGTGTTTTGTTTTCTTCCCTGGCTTTAGTGAAGCAGCCAATAGTTTTTTGGAACCTAACCACATGTTCACAACAGGATACCTCACAAACTTCTTTGACTTCAAATTCACCTTTTTAGCTGTGGTGCCATTGCATGAAGCAGCCACAGCAACCTGCACAGAACCACCAGAGCTGACCTGTTGTCCACAAGTGACTTGTGCAAGTTCTGGTGCAGTGTTGTCCTGCATATAGGCACATGTGACAAATATAGTAAATATCAGCTCATGTTTAACAAAATGATGGTACTATATGATTTAGTTCATCTGCAGAAGGAGCAAAGAGAGGAAGGAAAAGTGGGGTGTTATGCCTGGCTCATAGGAAGTGCCTTTGCAATGGCATTAGCTTGCTCCACAGATCCTGGCAAGTCCTTGGTTTTCTCACTGGAAGTAAGAGATCCACTGCCAGGCACGATGCCATTCGAAACAATAGGATCCTGAAATTTTTCACGAAATAAATAAGCTATGAACTATTCAACACTATTTTAAAAAAATGCAGTAAGCATCATAGAGCAAACCTTCTTTGATGGAGTTTGCACAGCAAACCCTGCAGATGTGTCATTTATATGGGCAGCTGGCTTCGAAAATGGAGTTGTTGGAGGCTGAGAAGTTAGTTTGTCTGCCTTGGACAATGTACCAACACCATTGACCATGGGAGAGGCAACAGAAGTATTCCCCCCCGCATCACCCTTAGTTTCCACTGCCTTCTGGCCATTTACAGAACACTGCATAGATTTGAGGGGCAAGGTAGCACCATTGTTTCGAGATTCAAGAGCTTGCGTGGAAAGCGGGGCATTGCTTTGGGAGGCTGCTACATCTTCAGCTTTGACTTCATTCTTCGAGAAATGGCCTGCTGAAGACTTGCCAAGATTGCTAGAGTAGCCGCTGCTTGTGATGTGCGTCTTATCACCAAATGGAGATGAACCATTCAAATGTTGTGCTTTTACACTACTTTGGGTGATGCCATTAAGAGTTGAGATCTTTTCAGGGGTTTTCTTTGTGGGCAAATTAGCAGTGCTATTATCTCTGCGCACCACTGGGTTCCGAATACTGTCACGCACATAAAATAGCATATAAGCCTTCTGCTTCAATACGTCTGCCTCACGAACTTGGCGCACCTGCAGTGAAAGTAGCTAAGTATTAGCTAAGAATTAGTACGAGGAAGACTAGAGCCTGCCAAAATAGCTAAGAGACACAAACTGAAAGTAGAATACATGACACATGTTAGCTCAAAACATGGTAGTACTACTCATTTTTTCTCTCTAGTAATGCAAAATGCATAATTCATACTTAATTTGTTGCTGATCTAGCCAATAGGTTCTTGTCATCATAGTGAACCCAAGGTAGTAATGTATGAAAACAGGATAGTAGGAATCCTCACTGCTGTAAAGAGAATTCTGAGGATTCGATGACAACTTAAATTGGTGTATTGATTGTGTAAGAATGAAATTGTGGACAAATTTTTTTGCAAGTCCATGAAGTCTTGCATATGAATATGTTACTCGAGTCATTGAGTGGTTTGAGAAACATTAATTACATGGATGCAAAATGAGTCCACAGGCTAATGTAGCAGTAGCACTGCGAACTACAAACAAATAAGTAAAGCTTAATGGAAAGACTAATGCCGTAGTAGACCTGGTTATCATCAAGATTGTGCCACATCCCGCTGGACGTACGAACGAAGCAATAGTAGTGACCTGATTGAGTATTCCAGCCAGCATGAACTAAGACACCATAAAGGCTGTATTTGAAATCTGTACCCTGCACCAACAATGACAATGATGATACAAGAAGCTAACTGAAAATGCTAGCGAATAAGAATAGTAAGAAAAGCTAATTGAAATTGTACAAGGTAAAACAAGAATTCCAGAACAGGTTACTCACTTTAGAATCACTAACAAATGGTTTCAAGTCAAGAACTGGTTGGAAATCCACTTTTTTGTCAATCTTTTCTCGGGGATTGAAAGGGCTGAAGCGCTTAAGATGAACTGTCAAGACATTTGGAGCCTTATCAATTGTAAACCTCTTCTTTGCTACAACTTTCTGCCTGCAGCGGTCACACTGGTATTGCTTTTGACCCCCGTCTAGTAGCTCTTCCTCGGTAAAATTTTGAAGTGCACGCACTAAAGTTGTGGCCTTGGCAATATCAAGACTGAGATCCAAGAAAGGATCAAATTTATTGGAACAATGTGAGCACCGTGTGCATTTCACCTGTATGTGGCCAAGCACAGAATAAGGGAATGGGGTTTCTTGCACCAGTCCAGGTGTAACTCAACAATGCACAGAGCATACCTGACTTCTAAGCCGGCCACCAAATATTTTGTGAACTAAGCTTTTGTCATAAGCACTTTGCGACTCACTTGGTACCCCAGAAGGTAAGCAGCATTTATGCATAGATTCGAGCAAATTAACCATTAGCTCATGTGCATCTTCTTGCCTTGAATTACGGAAACTCCGAGAAATGCCTATTTCGCAGTCAAAGATCACATTCTGATAATACAATAAAAGCTAGATTGAAGAATTGCCAAAAATCTTATAGGTATTTTAATTCATCTAGATAAGATAAAAGGATACAGCGTAAGTTTTTGACGATAAGTGATGGTGTCACTATTTTTCCGGTTGATTGTAGAGCAGTCTTGACATGTTTCTGCAGAGCACATAATGCACAAAATCCAGAGGTACGACCTGCAGGGGAAGAGAAAAGAAATTAGCAACAACGACAAGATAAATACTATGCAGTAGCAAAATAAGAGTAGATTTTTTCTTGTTTAACAAGCTTGATAGTAGAAAGAAGCTTTCAGTTTTCCTAAACAGCATACAAATGCATTACAGTAGCATCATTCTTGCTCCATACAGACATGCATCAAGGAACCAACAGCTTAATGGAAACAGTTAAGGTGATCTTAAATATTAGTAGATACTGCCATACAGTGGCGTTTTTCACTATACAGGAAACAATATGGTTTGGCATCCTGTGAGAAATCTGGATATAGCAGTAAAGATTAAGCATCAGAGAGCACGTTTCCTGTCGATTTCTGCAGTACAGGTACAAGGGCAAAGCATTGTCTCACGGCCTCACTATCTCGTAACCAAATGGAGAACAAGGTTTACAGCCAATAACGCGATTACATCATGTCCATAAAAAAACTACCTCACACCGCTAGTAAACACGCATACGAAGTACATGGTCAACATAAAAAAAATATACCCCATGTTACTGTAAACAGCATATTCGGAACTAGAGGCGTCTCTATAAATTTGGAAATACAGGAAGAGCAATTAATTCATCATACTTGAGGTCAGGGAAACTTTGAATCTCTACATTAAATACAGTTGACTGCTT
The DNA here is from genome assembly GCF_000263155.2 of Setaria italica. Classification (NCBI taxonomy): domain Eukaryota; kingdom Viridiplantae; phylum Streptophyta; class Magnoliopsida; order Poales; family Poaceae; genus Setaria; species Setaria italica. Next base: position 3,631,735 of record NC_028453.1, on the reverse strand, counting down.
CCCAAATCCTTCTAGAGGGTACACCAGAAAAGTAAGATTGCAGTATGAACTTAATGTTGGGTCCATTGGATGCGGCTCGTCAGATAGCCAGAAACAACACATTTATGCGAGATTGGATGGTCTTGAAATGTATCAACTACCGTCTGACATAGTCCATAATATGTTCAGACTAGTGAACAACATCATGGTAATTTCTTTTTGATGAAGAGTAGACTTCTTATCCATCATCTTCGTTAAAATAAGGATTTTCCAATCCAAGCCACATAACTCATAGCTCTAGCCTCTAAAGTTGAAAGTAGAGTGAATAGCCTTTACACAAATTTTCCAGTAGATGAGATGTCTCAGCTGAAGATGGGATTGGATCCCTTCATTGATGAACGAGATTCAATCTAAACAAATTGAGAATTGGCCAGGGGTGTAAAATAGAATAACCTTGACTCCCTTGAGTCTTACGAATGTATTATTTGAGGTATTGTTGTCTTTGGTATCACACCACTATTAAAAAAGAAAGTAGCATGTAATTGGTAATAGCTCAAGTGTTAGTTGTGTATCATAGTCAGCTCAGTACTTCTGAAATCCACAAGCTCATATGCAACATTATCATCTGATAAAACGCGCTGAACCGACCAGTTGACAGCAGCAACAGCACTTACATGAGGACCCATGCTTCCCGCTCTGCAAATAGGCCGCAAATGGCTCCGTGTACGTCAAACATTGCAGCACCGAGTTGAGGTAGCAGGTGTTCCCAAGATTTTGCAAACCAGCACCCTGCAAGACATCAAGGAACTGCAGTTTAACAAAGCATGCCCAATTGTCCACCACACTAAAACCTCATGAAATGTGAACAAAACAAGCAACTTATGAACAGCCAAATACACTGGCAAACATACTCGACAATGCCAAAATCGCAACTACTTTCACTTCAATTACCCAAATTGACAACTACACTGGCAAACATACTCGACACTACTACTCCAATGCCCAAAACCCCCATTACAAAACGAAACTTAAAAAGCTCAAATCCTCAAAAAGACTAACTTTGGGCACTCACAATTCTCCCGAGGTAGATCCTGGCGACGCTGAGCTCCGGATCGATCCCGCCGGCGTCCCCCTTCTCCGGCCTCCTCGCCTCCCCCTCGCTGCTCCCCGCCGCCGCCCCGGCCCCGGCCTTACCCGCGGCGTCCGGGTTCAGCGTCTCCATCCGGAACCCGCCTCCCCCCACGGTCACCGAGGCGTGCGGCCTCCGCGCGAGGTGGAACTCTATCCTCCGGTGCAGCACCCCCTCCGGCGCCGCCGCCGTCGACACCAACGCCATTCCTTAGGGTTTCTCACCGCAGCGGCAGCAGCACTTAGCCTCAAGATCGGGCAGGCGAGGGATTAGCACTAAGACTGAATTCCTGGACAAAATTGTCGGATCAAAGCTCGCGGGCTCGATCGATAGGGTAGGGGAGATTGGTGCGGCGCGCTGTTGTTTTTTTTTTTCTTTTTTTCTGGCCGCCGCTCGCGACGCGATGGCGGAAGAGGGGGGGAGCTGGAGGTGGGAGGCGGAGCTAAAAACCCTATACCCCTAGAGAATGGACGGCCGGGATCGGAGGGGTAGGGGCGATGGGACGATCTGGAGCGTCCGGCTGTGGAGCACGTGTTTCTTCTTCGATGAGACTGTGCAGTGGCCCCCAGAGGAATGCGGAATGGGCGCCACTGAAGCCCTGCAGTTGCTGCTCGAACTGCACCTTTTGCGGTTGGACTGGTATGAACAAACTCGTGTTTTTTGAGCTAGAGTGAAGGATGATATTGGAGCGAATTCCTTCAATGCCACTAATTATAGTGCTCCCTTGTTACTATTCAAATTCTTCAATTCCCTTCAACGCAACTAATTATAATTTCGCTTCTCTTGGATGCATCTCCGTTAGCAGGTGCTAAAAGTGTCGCTCACTAAATGAGCCCACGGTTAAATCTGTCAGTTTGCAATACCTGTGATTTTCGTTAGAAGGTGCAAAACGTGTGTCACTAACTAAATGGGCCCACGGTCAAATTCGACGGTTTCAATTTCTATGACGCCCCTCCTCCAATGACAATATAACTCCACAACCCAACCTTATCTGCTCAGGCAAGCACCGGTTCTCCCAAATCGACCTCTCTCGACTCTACCCGATCCACCCAAATTGATTCCCTCGAGGGAGTAGCTGGCCTCTGGGCGAGCTTGCCGACATGGAGGACGGGGAGATGGGGAGGGAGAGGCCGGGCGCAGAGGCTCGAGGTGAGCCTTACCTGGGCGCGCGCGTCGTGCACGACTAGCACCATCTAGGCACACGCGCCCGGCAAGCGCTGTTAGGATGCTGCCTCCACACCTTCTACAAGTTCCATGATACCTAGACGTTCAAAAAAAATGACACATAGCTACCAAAAATTTAGGAAAAAGTCTAAATTACTACCCTCATGTTAAAGTTTGGATTGATAGTTGCACAGAAAACTAGAGCTCTATGCAATAAGAATGAGGTAAACTTTCAAATAAATATGCAACATAACATATTCTCAAAAAACTCCAGTGGTATAGAAATTGAAGTCTACGGAACTTTCTCATCTTCTTGATATTTCAAGCATTTTGTGGAAGAGTTTTATGAGGTCCAACACTTTTTCACGTGTGAAGGGTTATTAATCTCATTGTATTCGCATTCAAAATGATTAGAGGGAACACCAATGATTTTTTTTCTATAAAGGTTCTTTCAAAGTACAATTAGCCTATGCATCAGAGCCTGAAAAATCAACCAGTTGTGATTGGATTTGACATTTTCATATGGCAAATGGCATTTTCCTTACGATGATTCACGTCAGACCAATCAATATGAGGAGGGTACCGATCCAGTAGACAGGTGACTAATTATTGTTACAGCCGTACATGTTGTTTCTGCTTTTGTGTGTGCAAGGACATATGTAACATATATCGATAGTTAGGGGGTGTTTGGATCCTGGAGCTAAAGTTTAGTCCGTGTCACATCGAATATTCGGATGCTAATTAGAAGGACTAAACATGAATTAATTACAAAACTAATTGCAGAACCCCTAGGCTAAATCGCGAGACGAATCTATTAAGCCTAATTAATCCATCATTAGTGAATGTTTACTGTAGCATCATATTGTCAAATCATGGACTAGATAGGCTTAATAGATTCGTCTCGCGATTTAGCCTAGAGGTTGTGAAATTGATTTTGCAATTAGCCTATGTTTAATACTCCTAATTAGTGTCAAACATTCGATGTGACAGGAGCTAAAATTTAGCCCAGGGATCCAAACACCCCCTTACTCAACATCCAAACAGATATAGTTATTGACTTATTGTCTTGTGCAACAACTCATGTCCGGCGCATCTGCTCTAAAAACTAGCCAAGTGTTAAGTGCTTGAATATATTTTTTTCTTACGAATGTTAGTTAGAACAGTTTTATAACAATGGTGAAAAATATTCACCATCCATTGTGGTTTTAAAAAAAAGACAAGTCTACGATGGATCCCATTTGCGATATAAAAAAATACCAAATTGTGATTTTAGCATAAAAATCGAGCAATATGCATCCCTACCCTGCAGTGATGGAGAAATGAGTGAAATAACCAAGTATTCAAACTAAGGCAAAGGCATATGAAAGATTTGGTTGTCTCTTTAAAGTTTGCACACCATCAAATTGGTGGAATTATCAAACATCGCCCTACGCCACGCCCACGCGCAATCGAAAATTGTAAAATATGTTGAATTTTACTTATACAACTAGGTATGAAGACGTAGGGATAAAAGTCTTTAATAAACTATGTAAAGAACATAAGAATATGTGGTCCTTCCACGATCAACTTGCATTGAACGATGAACTATAAAAATAGGGAAAAAATGTACTCTGGAATACTCAAAGAAAAAGAAAAAGGATTTCTCAAGAAAAACAAGATAATAAAGAAAAGGACACGACTATATTACAGCCGGATGTAATATAGTCCTGTCGGGCAGCCTGTCCTTTTTTTGGCATCTAGAGAACCTAAATCAACCCCCCTTTCCCTTTTTTTGCTTCCGCTTCCTTGTTTCCTTGGTCGGCAATGGCGGAACGCGCGTTAAAAAGCGCGCGCAAGGCGCGCGTTCCTCCCCGATGTCGGTCCCACATTAACCTGTATTTACAGGAAAAAATATCTCGAAACCTAGGCTCCTGGTGGCGGTCTGCTCCGCCGACGAATCTCCCAGGAAAAACAGGGGGGCGAAAAAGCGAAAAGAAAGAGGGATCCAGGCGAAAAGCTGCAGGCAGTTTAGATCGACAGAAAAAGACGGTGCGTGTACATATTCACCTCATTTTGTTGATGAATTTCACCGCACAAATTCACAGATCTACCAGAGATTTTGAAACCCAGAGATCACCAACACATATCACAGCTTTATGATACACATATTTGCTTGGTTATATCAAACCCATGAGATCTGGATCTAAGAACCGAAAAAAAAACTACAGAACAATCCTCCAAATTCCCAACTGCCCACAAACACACAGGAACGCAAACCACAAATTTGGTATTTTTTTTTGCCTGCACGATTTGAATGTTCTGCATACATCATCTGCTTTATGATTTCCTGTGCTGTTACCACCATCCGTCCCTGCTGGTTGTGTATTTAGCAAAAACAAAAATGTAAGACTTGAGTTAGTAAACACAATTGGTTAGTGCTGCGGAAAAAATAAGTGCTGGTTTTTTAGAACATGGAGAAAAATTGCTAGATTACTGGACTATTGTGCCTTCATCTTGTTATATTTTTTCCTGTTAAACTAAATTAAGTTGCTTGTCATTAGGTACAGTCATTATGGATTTGAACAAGCTACCGCCAGACTTTGATTTCCTGGATGTTGACGCTGCAAATCCTTCCTTCTGTACTCAAGCAGATTTAGCAGGGGCTGGGTTGGGGTCCTGTGAGCAGGTTCAAATTGCAGATGGGAGCACCCTGCTAACTGCTGGTGATGCGCAAAACCTGGTGCAGAGTAGTCCATTTCCTGACACCAACCAAGTTGCTGCTGCTAGTACAGAATTTGCTGATGACAATCAAGTTTATGGTGTTGCTGATGAGGTTGTTGAAGAAGTTTGGTGTACACCTCCTGTCCCGTACACTGGACAGACTTTTGCATCTAAAGCGGAAGCAAAGTCTTACTACAACACATATGCAAAGAGGATTGGCTTCTCAATTCACATTAGTTCTACATGTCTGTCAGGTTTATCAAGGGAGCAGCACAAAGTGACATGTGTGTAACAAAGAGGGCTATGGTAAGAAGGCTAAGGAAGAGGAAGCAACTGCTGAGTCTGATGGGGACAAATCTTCTGAACATGATTCTGAACCTGAGAGCAACAATGATGAAACAAAAGAGAAGAAGAAAGTTGATGGTGGAAAGAAAAGGAAAAGGGGGAAGATGATTCACACAGGATGCAAAGCCACGATGGTTGTGAATCTCATAGATGGAGGTGGCATGTGGCCTACTTTATGGCTGACCACAACCATGATCTAGTTGTGAAGCCATCTCTGAAAAAATTCCTAAGGTCTCACAAAGGGATCCCGCAGCAAGAGAAGGAGTTTATTACCCTACTGCACGGATGCAACCTGTCCACAGGGCGTATAATGCAGCTGATGAATGAGATGTATGGTTCAGCACAGATGGTGCCATATGAAGGGAAAGATGTCAGCAACTTTCGGTCCAAGATTAGGAGGGCAAAAAAGTACAAGGACATGCAAGAGGCTATAGACCGCTTTAGAGAGATACAACAGGAAGATCCTAATTTCTTCTGCAAAGTAAAGTTGGATGATGAGAACAGGGTGGAGAGCTCCTCCTGCGGGTCTGCAGTTCAATGTTCGTGTTTGGGCCTTCCAATATCCAAAGTCCAGGCCCAATTCCAACCTGTAGAAAAACCCTTCAATTATGTCGTATCTCCTGTGATTTTGCAATATGATCCAAAACACAACACATACGAATATGGGGTTATTTCAGGTGCCAAGTGGCGGGTTAGTATAAGAATATGCATGAAAACACTAGTTAAATGGCACTAAAAGTGTGTCAATAACGAGCGTCAACACTCCCCCTTCCACCTCCTTATCTTCCAAACTGTAGCTCCCCACCTATGCTTCAATGATAGCAAAAAAAAAGATAAAAGCCGTTAGATAGCTCCCACCATTGTGCTGCTGAACTACACTGAATGATTTCTACTGCAAACAATATACTCCCTCCGTTCCAAATTATAAGTCATTCCAACTTTCTTAGAGAGTCAAACCATTTTATGTTTGACCAAAATTATAGAGAAGATCACAAAAGTTTATGGCACCGAATAGATATACTATGAAAACATATTTAATAAAGAAACTAATGGTACCTATTTGGTATCATGAATGTTAGTACATTATTGTATAAATTTGGTCAAACTTGAGATGCTTTGACTCCAAGAAAGTTGGAATGACTCATAATTTAGAACGGAGAGAGTAATTCTGAAAAAGAAATTGCTATGGGGCTGCACCTAACGCAATCACAACTCTGAATCCCCTCCTAGAGTTTTTAAGAGTTGCCTGATAATTGGTACAGGTATAATCGCCACTGGTATTACCACTGTGATCGGTGACCACAGGGCAGGTCTTAAATATAGTGCGTAACTACTATGTATGGGTGCTCTGTTTGTATGAATAAATAGTGTGGGAGCTACCTCAGAAAACAAACATGGGATTATCTCTGAAAAAACAAAAACAATTATTCAACAGCACACCGTGAACCTTAATATCCAAAGATACTAGGTAGAATGTGTCATGGATGCACTAGCTGCGCAGGAGATAAGCTAAGTCGGATCAATTAAACACCTATGTTTGTTTTAAGCCACAAACATCTTTGAGGCACCTATGTTTGTTTTTCTGGGTTAGATTTTTTTGTTATCAAGCATCTAACCCAGCAGGTGAGCAACTAAAAAAGATAATCAGATCCTAAAAAAATACCAACTAGACACAAAAAAAGATACATTGAGCAGAAGCAAAACCGAATAAAAACTCAGCCCAAAAGAGGAAGGATTAACACACAAAGTGTCTGACCATGGAATACCTACCTAGTTAACTGAAGCTAAAAATTCTAGAACATTGAAGAGGATGTAAGTTTTAACAGAACTAGGAATCTGCAATGGGTTTCAGAGCAATGTTCAGACAAGAACAAAAAACAGTGAGCCATAAAACTTCACTGCAACAAGGTGAACCTAGCTCAGAAAAAATGACAGGGGTGCTGTCTCTGAAAAAATAACATGCATAATATTATGGTAGCTAAACAGGCAACAAACATGGGGGGCTGTCTCTGAAAAAATATATACATGCATAGCTCAGAGGGCAGACAGGGTGCATGTGTCTGGATAAACATGCATAATAGTATGAAAATTAGCTCAAAAAGCAACAGTGGACTGCTCTGAATACAAGCACATTAGTGTACGGACCACAAAAACACATTTGTGTTAACATGCATCACAGCAGCTGGGGGTATCTCTAAAAAATCCAACCTACATAACATGCATCCAAGCAAAAGGGAAAAAAATAGAGGGCACTGGTGGTGAAAAAAAACTCACCTCTATGTAGCTGACCAACTTATCAACCGCTCCAGATTTAGGCTCCCTACCTACCATCAAAATTAGGTGGAAAAAACAGTAGGCGAAAAGAATCCAAATCAGTTCGTGTTTTGGAGATCTCCCTCCCTCGCGAATGAAAATTCATGAAAAAATGGGAGCACGTGTCAAATGGATGTCTAACCTTGTGCGCGCAGATCATAAGCAGCTGGGTTTTCGACAGGATTGGGCACGCAGTTGAGAAATTCGCCAAAACCCAAATGAAACAGAGGGGGACGATCGCGAATCAGTCAGATTTCGAGCACCCATCCAACATCAAATTAAACGAGAACTCGAATGTAGATGTCTCACCTTCGTGCGTACCCCTCCCCTCGCTCCTCCTCTACCACCGAATCCTCAAGCCCCTCCTATGAATTGGAAATCCCACGAGGTGCCCACAAAAATCAGTACGCATCCGGCCTTCGTGGTGTAGAAATCGACGCATATGAGTAGAATGGGCTCACCTCCGTGCGCGCTCCATCGCTTCGCCGCCTTGGATATGCGCTTCCCTTCACGCGGAATCGTCGGATTTGCAGGCCTCGCCTAGAAATCGCCGGGCGGAAGAGAGAGAGAAACCCTAGAGAGAGAAAGCGGAATGGAGAATGGGGAACGATGCGAACCGAACAGGCGCGCATCCCGGTGATTTGAACAGTCGCTCAGAAAACCTGCCCGTTCTCTCTGACTAGTGGACCCCGCGGCGGAGGGGATGCGTCGTCCGTGAGAAATAATAGCTGGTGATCTGTGCCGTACGTTCCTGGACCGACGGCGGATGAAGCCGGCTGTACCAACCAACAAATTTACAGCCTGCTGCCATAGAGTCTTTACCTAAAGAAAAAGGGAAGAGGAACAAACAAGGAAATAAAGGCAATGGTTTGAAAGAAAAAGGATAACAATAATAATGAAATAATAAAGGAAATAAAGATTCAAATTTTGAACCCATTCCAACTTTTCTTTCTTTCTTTTTTTTCCTTGAAGGCCGAATGCGGGCCTTCCTGTTACATTGGTGGAACCAACACATTACCCGCGGGTAGAGGATTTACAAACCCGCATCTGCGAGGCAAACCTTCGTCACCTGCGGGCACACCCATGCCCGTGGCGACGGGGGGCGGCGGGCGGCAGAGAGGTGGTGGCGGGGAGCTGGGCAGGTGGAGAGGCGGCGACGGGCAGCGGGAGAGGGTGGCGGGTGGCGGCCGACAGTCGGCGGGAGCGAGGGGCAAGGGCGGGCGGGGGGGAGGTGGTGGCGGGGTGCGGGAGCGAGCGGGGGTGCGGGCGTGCGAGAGTGGACTCCGGGAGGATAAGGATAGATAGAAATGTATTATATACTTTATAAGGTCCACATGTCAGGCGCCGGTTCGCGGGTTCACGAGCACGGGTAAGATATTTTGGGCCTGTTCGCTTCAGCTTATAAGTCGGCTGAAAAGCTGAAACGGCTGATTTGTTGTGAGAGGAAAACACTGTTTGGTGGCTGATAAGCCGGTTGAATAAGCTGAAGCGAACATGCCCTTTTATACTTACGGGTACAAACTCAAATCTGCACACGTGCTCGCAGGCACAAAATAACACCCGTATCCTTGTACTACCGGATTTTTGCCCGTGGGCACGTGTATAATTTGTGCCCGTCAGCGATCCCTACTCCGCACCTGTCTCGTGCTACAGCGGTCGCACGCACGCGCCCACAACGACCTGTTAAACAAACCAAACGTCCAGACCATCACCAAAACCTCCGAGAAAACAAATCCACCGGCGCGGAGCTCCCACCGCTGCCAATATATCTCGCCACCACGGGCTGCCACCCCCCTCCTCCCCCAACGGTCTCCGCTACTGCTCGTCACGTCTCCTCCCTCTCCGTCCCCGTCCCCCTCCATCTCCTCCACCCCACGGTTCGGCTACCCGGCGGCGCGTCGCGCTCTGCGCCGGTTCCTGCGGCGGCGGCGGCGCGCGCGGGCGGATGGCGCTGTTCCGGCGGCTGTTCTACCGGCGGCCGCCCGACGGGCTCGTCGAGATCTCCGGCAACATCCTCGGTGCGTGCCCTTTCTCGGCCCGGTACTCGGCAATCTTGCTATTTTAGCTGGGTGCGTTTGTGCGAACCTGCTCGTTTGCTCGCGCTGGGGCTGGGCTTGTTGGACCTGTTCGTCGGGGGCTTCTTGGAAGTAACGCGTGCCACGGTACCGAGAATACTGCCCACACAAGCCACTTCGCACGCACCTTTTCTTGCTTTATTCCCCATTTCTCGAGGGGGGAAATTATGTAAAAAAAAAAGAAGAGTGCGTTTATTTTGATCTCGAGGCGGGGATTTGCTTGGGGAGTGGAGATAGCTTTGCCCAGACTTTGTGGCTTTGTGCCGGTGGGTTCGGTTCATGCTTTGACTCGCGGAAAGGCCGTCGCTTAGCTGTTGTTAAACTATGCGCTTGACCAAAATAGGGGCACGGAAATTGACCAGAGTAGTTGGCTACCGCGTTGCCATTGTCTCTCTTTTTTTTTATATGAACTATCACATCTCCATTTTGAAGTGAAACTGTTTTAGTTGGGTGTGATTGTTTTCAACAGCAGTTAGTTTAGTTCATGGGATTTAGCATTTATATGATACTAAATTAAGTTTTCTATGCTTGGTGGATGGGATGGACCTTCCAATTGTTGGATTGGAGAGTGGATGGGATCAGATGCACATTTGCTCATTTATGTGAAAAATGGCAACCGTTGAGGCTTACATTCTCATATTAGTGCCAAATATGTATTTAAAGATAATATATCATGCCATTATTTGATCTTACTGTGTTTGTGGGGAAGTGATTTTATCGAATTGTTGACAAGTGTCACCTTGATGTTGTTGTTCAGGCTTTTTATAGACGAACCTGTTGTTCAGACTTCATCCACTACCTTATCAATTTGATTTGAATTTTTTCATGACTTCTTCTGATAAAACTAATTGCCCAAAACTAGGTTCATTTCCCCCATTTATCATCCACCTGTGCAGCTTAGGTAGTACCTACTACATTTCCTTTTCTCAAGTATACACTGATGTTTCATTGTCTAAGTCGACGCTACTTCAAATTGAACTTTATTCCCAACATTCTTATGCAAACATTCACCTATTTCAACTGGTCATCCTTTGTACATTATTTGTAATCATACTGTTTAATAACGAAAATAGCATTTGCTCTCTGTTTCTGATGCTGACTATTTATTGCTTCTTTACTTGCCAGTATTTGACCACTGCTTCTCCACGGATTTACTTGAAGAAGACGAGCTGATGCCATACATTGGAGGAATCTTAAAACAGCTACTTGGCCGCTACTCCATCGACTCATTCATGCTATTCAACTTTGAGGGAGGCAAGAAGGACAACCAAATTGCCAGCATTTTCTCTTACTACGACATGAGTGTGATGGGTTATCCACGTAACTATGAAGGATGCCCCTTGCTCACCATGGAGATGATTCACCATTTCCTGAGGTCTAGTGAAAGCTGGCTCTCGTTAAGCCAGGACAATTTTCTGCTTATCCATTCAGAACATGGGGGGTGGCCAGTCCTTGCTTTTGCATTGGCAGCTCTACTGGTTTACCTCAAAAGGTGTAGTGATGAGAGGAAGGCTTTAGAGATGGTTTGCAGACACGCACCAGATGGGCTAGCTGAGCTATTCTCACCAATTGACCCAGTGCCTTCTCAGCTGAGATACTTGAAGTATGTGTCAAAAATGCACACATCACCAGAATTGTGGCCTCCTGTTGACAAAATGCTGAATTTGAATTGTATAATAATCAGGAAGGTACCGAATTTTGATGGGCAAGGGGGATGTAGACCAATATTCCGGATTTATGGCCTAGATCCCCTTGCACCTAATGACAGGGCTACTAAAGTTCTTTTTTCGATCCCAAAGACAAGTGATTTTGTCCAGCTTTATACACAGGTATAACTTTGTTTGGTTATCAACTATCATGAATCGCATATTAGTATTTATGGCATGTCTATGCTGTTTGTCCATAATGCTTTGGCTCAATAGTTTAATGTTTAAACTTGTACCGATCTATTTAAAATATACCATTGCAACCTTACAAGTTTAATTAAATTTATTTTCTATTGTTATGAATAAGTCCAAAGCTCAAATTTCGAAGTGCTTAATCTTACCTTTTTGTTATTTATTTTATCAGCCTCCCAATTTTTTTCCCCGAATTGTAGGATAGGTGTATATTTGATGTAAAACTATATATATGGTATCTTAAGACATTTTCAAGCCTGAAGTGATGAACTGATGCGTATTAAACTGTTCTTGTTTGCAAATTCAGGAAGAATGTGAGATAATCAAGGTTAATGTTCATTGTCCTGTGCAAGGAGACATTGTAATTGAGTGCATCAGCCTGGATGAGGACTTTGAACATGAAGTTATGGTGTTCAGAGCCATGTTTAGCACAGCTTTTATTGAAGACAATCTGTTGGTACTTGATAGGGACCAGATTGATATTCTATGGGACACAAAACACCGATTTCCTGTAGACTTCAGAGTTGAGGTAGTTGGATATTTCTTATATCTTATTGCATCAACTGCTCGCGCCATTTCACCTTTGTATACATTTACACATATTTTTCCTGATAATTGTAGGCTATATTTTCTGATATGGACATGAGTACAACAATTGGCAAATCTAAGTTATCAAGCGAGGAGAAAGAAAGCCTTGCAAAGGTTGATGATGCCTTCAGTCATCTGGATTGGTCAAGCAAAAATGATCACATCACAAATCATGAACCAGACCAGAAGGGATTACACAATGAACATGATGGCTTTGATGCAATACCTCTAGAGGAAACAGAAACCAGCAACAAAGCAGCTGAACATAGCTTGCTGGATAGCAGATCAGTTCAGATTCATCATATAGAACCAGCAGATAACCATTATTCTACGCATTCTTTACCAGAAGCAGAAGCTCCTGGACCAAACTCTCAAGGAGATCAACTGTTCAAGGATACATCAGCACGGGATGAGCCAGAAGTGGATGGCACTAAGAATGAACCCAATTCAGAAACACCTAAAGATGCAGAAGCTGGTGGTGCTGGAGCTGCAGAATGGTCTGACAACAACTCAGATGTGTTCCTGTCAGATTCACCCTCAAGCAGTGCTCCATCTAGCCCGCCAAAGTTCGACGAAGATATCCTGGAAGAAGCTGGAATGGTTGAAACTCGATCACAACTGACTGAACTGAAGATATAACGGGTGTGCCAATTCCTTCTACTGTAAATTGGGGCTCACCTGATCCAAGAATAAATGGATGATGGAGATACCGAAAATGTACTTGAACAGATACGTTTACACAACACTATGGGAAAAAGATGGTCGGTCAGACCATAAGCATGTACAGTTCATTTTTCTCAAACATGTATGAAAGATTTAAGATATCTTCAAATTTTGTTGAAAATGTGCGTACCGGAGTAGAACTTCAAATTCTTCCTACTATCCTTTATGGCATTCATGAATTCTTGATGGTTCGGGGGTTGAGGCGCAACAAATCTGGAGAAAGTTTGGCGCTCATCATATCGGACTCTACTCAAAAACAAAAAAAAAAATCATATCGAATCGGGAGAAAACGCCGGCGTGCTTGGCCAACACCGTGGGCGGCATGGAGGCGGCGGTGCGGCGAGAATGGCGGTGAGGTCAGACGCAATGCTGATCTCCGTTCACTCGGCCGCGGCGCGGCGCGATGCTTACCATGCCAAACGGCGCGCTGGGTCTATAAAGGGCCAACAACGAAGCCCACCCACTGGCCACACACGGCCCACTGGGTCTATAAATACCTGGGATCGCAGCTCCGAGTCCGACAAGCCCGCCACACCCGCACTGGGTTGTCTACAAAGCCCGCACTTTCCTCTCTCCCTCCCTCCACACAGACACGTGAGATGACACGAGAAACAAAACCAAAAAGGGCCACCTCCTCCAGATCACGTCAGCACCAAGCACCCTAGCTCGCGACGATGCCCACCATAACCGCAGGCTGCCATCCCGGCGGCGGCGGCGCGCGGAGCATGGCGCCGCACAGTGGCTCGGAGATGGCGGCGGAGGCGGAGGCGGAGGACCCCGAGGAGCGCAAGCGCAGGAGGGCCAGGAAGAGCATCCTATTTAATCGCCATTGTCGCGTCCTTGTTCTTCGTCGCGCTCCTGCTCTGCGGCCTCTTCATCCCCGGCCTCCCCCGGTGCCGGTGGGCTAGGGAAAGGATCTTCGCGCCGAAGATCGCCGGCTTCTGCCTCTTGATGGTCGTCTTCGGCTTCGGCTTCGGCTTCGGTTACGTAGCACAGTTCGTGTCGTGATGGTTCTGTAGCTTCCTCGTGCGCGTGGACAAGCCGGTGGCCTAGGAACGTGCCGAATCCTATTTGTAATTCACAAATCACAAATTCACAATATCTCAGTGAAAAATTAATTAGCTTTTATACTCGTCGAAGACTCCAACTTAGGGTGTGTTTGGTTGCATGCACCACATGATGCATGCATGGATGATCTTGGATGGGGTGGTTCGACCAATTTGCTTGTACCATATGGTTCACTCTAATTAGTAGAATAATGTATTAAGTGGGATGGTCTCATCCTGGATGAGCTGGTACAATTCACCCAACCAAATAAAAGGATCATTATTATTTTGAATCATTTCATACATGAATTAAATGATACAACCAACCAAACGCACCCTTAGTAAGAACCCGAACAACCATTTTAAAATTTGGATCCGTCAAATGTACATGACAGTACCAGGATAACTTCAGATTTTTGTCATTGTATGGTAACAAGGCCCTGTTAATATAGTTGTGACGCTAGCTTCACAAATCTTGTATGCAAACGCTCGTATATATTGATAATATATCTTCAGGTTGGCATATCTAGCCTGTTGCAGTTCTTCTAAAAAAAAGTTGTGACATAGCCACGTGGGCCCGTGACAAGTATATTAGTATATACGTGTCGCAAGGACAAATATTGGACTTATAAAATTATAAACATTATACGAACTGAACTCATCGTAGGTACTTGTATTTTTCTATTTTTTCAAAATAAACTATTCAAGTAATGACCACAGACATCAAACAAAAATACCTCAATACATCACATATACACAAGTTCCTCGTGAAAAAGATCATTGACATAGATAGCTTTGGTCCTTGGGCTCAAAGTCGGCGTCTCCAATAGTATAAGTTTATAAATTAGTTGATAGCTCATAGTTGATATGGGTCCCGCATACATGGTAGCTTTGAAGATCGTACTGTGAGGAGAGCTGCATCGAAAGGTGAGCGAGATTAGCTCTTCACTCCATACTAGTCTCATACTTATTGCATCGTTTAACTTGTAAAAATTGATTGAACTAGCTATAAGCTAGACTATTGGAGACACCCCAAGGCTAGATCAATCCACAGTTCATTCATTTATTACAGTTACGTAGTATTTTGATTCTCAATGTTCTTGGAAACATGGAGAATGGACATTGAAGAAAATTCTAACACCCAACGAAAGAACAAGAGAAACTTCGAAGGCTGAATTTGAATTCTTTCCGCACCGACGAATCTTGGGATGTACTGGTTGCCCGATGATTCAAAGGATGCCCTTTCATCAGAGACTTGTTGCCAGCAGCTTTATCTCAACTTTCCAATTTCTTCCCTCCCCACTTTAGCTCACCCAAATTTTTACGTGTTGGCTGATCTAACACACCGTGCGTGGCCCAA